>NW_017212630.1:0-16399 GCF_001704415.2 Capra hircus
AAGTCGGGGGAAAGTCGGGGAGGAAAGACACGGATTTTCCGCGTGGGAATGGTACTTAGACCACTCTGCGCTCTGGGAATGTGGCAAGACCGGGAGTTCCTCTCGCCTTTGGAGAGCGCCCCTCTTGAGATGCGACGGGAATGCCGGAATTCTTTCCCGACCACGCAGGGAAAGGATCCTCTCTCGAGCTAGAGGCGGAAACGGGGCTCCTCTGGATGTGGGCGGGCTCTCGTGCTTACTCTGAGTAGAGACGGAATGTCGGGGAACTTCTTGAGTTGCAGCAAGGGTGTGAAGGACCCTTTGGAAGTTCCAGAGGTTAGGTGTGATTAGCCTCGAGACGCCTCAGCGGAAATGGGCTCATCTCGCCTGGAGGGGACAACTCCTGGATTGTTTCTAGTTGCGGCAGGTCCTCTGCTTACGACGGAGACCTCAGGGACCCGCTCTGGTGGCCTCAGGAAAGGCCAGTCCCCCATGCGGAGTTGCTCGGGGGCCTCTCGGGATTTCTCTGCCGTCCATGCCGGGGCTTAAGACCTTGTGTGGAGTCGGAGCCGGAACGTGAGGATTTACTCTCCAGTGCTGACATGGATCTTGGGGTACCTCCGGAGTCTCCCCAGGGGAGTCAGTCCTCGTCTCAGTAGGGGCATGCACGTGTGCTTTCCTCCCGAATTGCAGGCAGCAGGTGTCACGCTTTCCCTTCCCGAGGATCAAGGGATCAGTGGCTTTCCCTCGGGGCTTTCCCATGAGGCTTTCACACGAGGCTTTCCCACAGGGCTGTCCCCACGTGCCACCGTGGTGTGAGTCGATCCTCGGCTTGAAAGTTGAGGCCAGTGCAGGGAAAACAGGTTTCCCTGGAATGGACTGAGATATCTGGGGGCACTCTGGGAATGGTGGCACCACCCTGGAGTTCCTCTCGCCTTTCCTGTGGAGAGCGGCCTCTTTTTGAGATGCGACGAGGAACGCCGGGAATTCTTTCCCGACCACGCAGGGAACGGATCCCTGCTCTCGAGCTAGGAGGTGGAAACGGGGGCTCCTCTGGATGTGGGCGGGACTCTCGTGCTTCCTCTCGAGTGGAGATGGGTTTATCTGGGAACTTCTTAAGTTGCAGCAGGGGTGTGAAGGACCCTTTGGAAGTTTCAGAGGTTATGTGTGATTAGCCTTGAGACGCCTCAGCGGAAATGGGCCTCATCACGCCTGGAGGTGAGAACCTCCTGGATTTTCTCGAGTTGCGGCAGGTGCTCTCAACTTACAAAGGGCACAATAGGGACCCGCTCTGTTGGCCTTAGGAAAGGCCAGTCCCCATGCGAGTTGCTCGGGGGCCTCTCGGGATTCCTCTCCCGACGATGCCGGGGCCTAAGACCTTGTGTGGAGTCGGTGCTGGAACCTGAGGATTCCTCTCCAGTGCTGACATGGATCTTGGGGTACTTCTGGAGTCTCCCCAGGGGAGTCAGTCCTGGGTCTCGAGTTTTGGGTATGCACGTGCGCTTTCCTCCCGAGCTCTAGCAGCATTGTCACGCTTCCCTTCGCGTGGAACAAGGGATCAGTGGCTTTCCCTCGAGGGTTTACCACGACGCTTTCCACGAGGCTTTTCCCACAGGGCTTTTCCCTCGTGCAACCGTGGTGTGAGTCGATCCTCGGCTTGAAAGTGGAGGCAGTGCCAGGAAAACAGTTTTCCCTGGAATGGACTGAGACATCTTGGGGACTCTGGGAATGGTGGCACGACCCTGGAGTTCCTCTCGCCTTTCCTGTGGGAGAGCGCCTCCTCTTGAGATGCGCCAGGAACGCCAGGAATTCTTTCCTGTCTACGCAGGGAAAGGATCCCTCCTCTCGAGCTAGGAGGCGGAAACGGGGCTCCTCTGGATGTGGGCGGGTCTCTGGTGCTTCCTCTCGTGTGGAGACGGGTATGTCGGTGAACTTCTTGAGTTGCAGCAAGGGTGTGATGGACCCTTTGGAAGTTCCAGAGGTTAGGTGTGATTAGACTCGAGACGCCTCAGCGGAAATGGGCCTCATCTCGCCTGCAGGGGAGAACCTCCTGGATTTTCTCGAGTTTCAGCAGGTGCTCTCCAGTTACGACCGGGACTTATGTAACCCGCTCTGGTCCACTCAGGAAATGCCAGTCGACTTGCGAGTTGCTAAGGGGCTCTCGGGATTCCTCTCCGGTCGATGACGGGGCCTAAGACCTTGTTTGGAGTCGGTGCCCGAACCTGAGGTTTCCTCTCCAGTGCTAACATGGATCTTGGGGTACTACTGGAGTCTCCACAGGGGAGTCATCTTCGTCTCCAATGGGGGCATGCGCGTGCGCTTTTCTCCCGAGCATTAGGAGCAGAGTCAATTTTCCCGTTGGGTTGATCAAGGGGTTTCTTGTTTTCCCTCGAGGCTTTCCCACGAGGCTTTCCCACAGGGCTGTCCCACGTGCCACCATCGTGTGTGTCGGTCCTCCGCGTGAACGTCGAGGCAGTGCAGGGTAAACAAGTTCCTCTGGAAAGGACTGAGACATCTGGGGGACTCTTGGAATGGTGGAACGACCCTGGAGTTCCTCTCACCTTTCTTGTGGAGCGTGCCTCCTCTTGAGATGCGACAGGTACGACAGGAATTCTTTCCCGGCCAATCAGGGAAAGGATCCCTCACATTGAGCTAGGAGGGGGAATTGGGGCTCCTCTGGATGTGGGTGGTACCCTGGTGATTCCTATGTAGTGGCGACGGGTCTCTCGTGGAACTTCTTGAGTTGCAGCTATGGTGTGAAGGACCCTTTGGAAGTTCCAGAGGTTAGGTGTGATTAGCCTCGAGACGTCTCAGTGGAAATGGGCTTCATCTCGCCTGAAGGGGAGAATCTCCTTCATTTTCTCGAGTTGTGGCAGGTGCTCTCGACTTACGACGGGGACCTCAGGGACCCGTTCTGTTGGCCTTAGGAAAGACCAGTTCCCATGTGAGTTGCTAGAGGGCCTCTCGGGATTCCTCACCGGTAGATGCCGGGGCCCAAGACCTTGTGTGGAGTGGGGGCCAGAACCTGAGTATTCCTCTCCAGTGCTGACATGTTTTTGGGATACTTCTGAAGTCTCCCAAGGGGAATCAGTCCTCGTCTCGAGTGGGGGCATGCGCATGCCCCTTCCTCCCGAGCTGTAGCAGCAGTGTCATGCTTCCCGTCGCGTGGATCAATGGATCTGTGGCTTTTCCTCTAGGCTTTTCCTAGAGGCTTTCCCACGAGGCTTTCCCACAGGGCTGTCCCCCGTGCCACCGTGGTGTGAGGCGATCCTCGGCATGAAAGTTTAGGCACTCTGTAAAAACAAGATCCTCTGGAATGGACTGAGACATCTGGGGACGCTTGAAATGGTGGCACGACCATGGAGTTCCTCTCTCCCTTCCTGTGGAGAGCGCCTCCACCTGAGATGCGACGGGAATGCCGGAAGTTCTTTCCCGACCAAGCAGGGAAAGGATCCCTCATCTCTAGCTAGGAGGATGAAACGGGGCTACTCTGGATGTGGGCAGGACCCTCGTGTTTCCTCTCGAGTGGAGATGGGAATGTCGGGGAACTTCTTGAGTTGCAGCAAGGGTGTGAAGGACCCTTTGGAAGTTCCAGAGATTAGATGTAATTAGCCTCGAGACACCTCATTGGAAATGGGCCTCATCTCGCCTGGAGGGGAGAACCTCCTGGATTTTCTCGAGTTGCGGCAGGTGCTCCCGACTTACGACGGGGACGTCAGGGACCCGCTCTGGTGGCTTCATCAAAGGCCAGTCCCCATGCCAGATGCTGGGGGGCTTCTCTTGATAACTCTCCTGTTGATGCCCGGGCCGAACAACTTGTGTGGTTCGGGGCCGGAACCTGAGGTTTCCTCTGCAGTGCTGACATGGATATTGGGGCTCTTCTGGAGTCTCCCCTGGAGAGTCAATCCTCCTCTCAAGTGAGGGCACGCACGTGTGCTTTCCTCCCGAGCTGTAGCAGCAGGGTCACGCTTCCCGTCGTGTGGATCAAGGGATCTGTGGCTTTCCCTGGAGGCTTTCCCACGAGGCTGTCTCACAGGGCTTTCCCTCGTGCCACCGTGGTGTGAGTTGATCCTCAGCGTGAAAGTCGAGGCAGTGCAGGGAAAACAGGTTCCTCTGGATTGGACTGATGCTGGGAGCCAGTATGAGGACTCCCGTCCGTGATAACGTCATGAGGAAGAAAACTGACATAGGCATGGTGTGTTCAGACTTCAGGGACCCCTCTGGAAGTTCCTACGCACATACCCCAACAAAAATCTGCCGGCTTTTTTGCTCTGCTTTTCCACTCTTCTGACATTTTCTGGAAAAAGTCAATTCAGGGCTTTAGTCTTCAGCATTTGAAAGAGTGTTTCAATCCAAAAACCCCTCTGAATGCTTTCTAGCCTGCCTGCAGGACTCGTACAGCTGGGCATGTGATTGTTTGAGGCCTCCTTTCCCCAGGAGGCACAGGAAGCTTAAAGCATCCTAGGAATGTAGGGGCATCCGAGGAGTCAAAATCTTTATAATAGGACTGATTAAAAGTTTCATTTTTTGGGTCAATGCTTGCTGCTAAATTTTCATATCCTTTATTTTTAGATAGAGTTGGTATATTAAAAAAACAAGTAGTAGACCTGGTATTAGGAACATTAGATCTTTGAGTTAAGTACCTTCTTTGTTATAACCCACTGCACCTTTGTTTTATAGAGATGTAACTTTAATGCTTTAAGGAAATGCAGATTAAAGAAAAACACTTCAGAGGAAACAAAACTTAACATTCATTAAGGAAGAGAGCCAAAAAGTGTTTAACAAGCCTCTTGGCCAGAAGATAATGTAAATCACCAGAGACCTTTTGTATACAAAATGATGTACAGAAAGAGTCTGGGGTGCAAACGCTACATAATTTTGTGTTACCCATTGAACTCCATGTTTTATCAAAAGTATAAAAGGCTTTATGAACAATAAAGGATGGGGCCAGTTTCTCGGACCAGTTTCTCGAACTAGTCTCTCGGCCTGGTTTCTTGAGACTCAGGCTCCCCCCGTGTCTTTTTCTCTCTTTCTTCTTCTCTCCCTTTCCTTCTCTCTGCTTTTTACTTTAACTTCAGGCTGAATCTCCACCAGGGGCGCGGAGGCTCGCCAGGTCTACTTACTTGCCTGGCTGTTAAGACCTGCACGAAAGGGAGCTTAAGGTGAGGCACCCTTAGATATTCAAGCAGGGGCTGGTGGCCCAACGTAGATGGTGAAAATTCTTTGTCTGGAATTTTATTGGCCTTCCACGTAAACCAAGATATTCAGCCCTTTTCCTCCAGTTAATCTTCTTACTACACTATAATTTCTTAATCTAATCTTACATTAATAAATAAAAAAGACTTTCCACGACAACGCCGTCCATCCGTCGAATTCCCTGGATCCAGCGGGGCTGGACCCCGGCAGACTGAGATATCTGGGGGACTCTTGGAATGGTGGCATGACCCTGGAGTTCCTCCGCCTTTCCTGTGGAGAGCGCCTCCTCATGAGATGCGACGGGAACACCGGGAATTCTTTCCCGAACATGCAGGGAAAGGATACCTGACCTCGAGGTATGAGGCGGAAACGGGGCTCCTCTGGATGTGGGCGGGATTCTCGTGCTTCCTCTCGAGTGGAGTCAGGTATGTCGGGGAACTTCTTGAGTTGCAGCAAGGGTGTGAAGGACCCTTTGGAAGTTCCAGATGTTAGGTATGGTTAGCCTCGAGACGCCTCAGAGGAAAAGGGCCTCATCTCGCCTGGAGGGGAGAACCTCCTGGATTTTCTCGAGTTGCGGCAGGTGCTCTTGACTTACTACGGGGACCTCAGGGAACCGCTCTGGTGGCCTCAGGAAAGGCCAGTCCCCATGCGAGTTGCTCTGGGGCCTCTCGGGATTCCTCTCCCGTCGATGCCGGGGCCTAAGACCCTGTGTGGAGTCGGTGCCGGAACCTGAGGTTTCCTCTCCAGTGCTGACATGGATCTTGGGGTACTTCTGAAGTCTCCCCAGGGGAGTTAGTCGTCGTCTTGTGTGGGGGCATGAACGTGCGCTTTCCTCCCGAGCTGTAGCAGCAGTGCAACGCTTCCCTTCGCGTGGATCAAGGGATCTGTGGCTTTCCCTCGAGGCTTTCCCACGAGGCTTTTCCACAGTGCTGTCCCATGTGCCATCGTGGTGTGAGTCGATCCTCGGCTAGAAATTCGAGGCAGTGCAGGGAAATCAGGTTTCCCTGAAATGGACTAAGACATCTGGGGGACTCTGGGAATGGTGGCACGACCCTGGAGTTCCTCTCGCCTTTCCTGTGGAGAGCACCTCCTCTTGAGATGCGACAGGAACGCCCGGAATTCTTTCCCGACCACGCAGGGAAAGGATCCCTCCTCTCGAGCTAGGAGGCGGAAACGGGGCTCCTCTGGATGTGGGCCGGTCTCTGGTGCTTCCTCTCGAGTGGAGACGGGTATGTCGGGGAACTTCTTGAGTTGCAGCAAGGGTGTGAAGGGTCCTTTGGAAGTTCCAAAGGTTAGGTGTGATTAGCCTCGAGACGCCTCAGCGGAAATGGGCCTCATCTCGCCTGGAGGGGAGAACCTCCTGGATGTTCTCAAGTTGCGGCAGGTGCTCTCGACTTACGACGGGGACCTCAGGGACCCGCTCTGGTGGCCTCAGGAAAGGCCAGTCCCCAAGCGAGTTGCTCGGGGGCCTCTCGGGATTCTTCTCCCGTCGATGCCGGGGCCTAAAACCTTGTGTGGAGACGGTGCCGGAAACTGAGGATTCCTCTCCAGTGCTGACATGGATCTTGGGGTATTTCTGGAGTCTCCCCAGGGGAGTCAGTCCTCGTCTCGAGTGGGGGCATGCACGTGCGCTTTCCTCCCGAGCTGTAGCAGCAGTGTCACGCTTCCCTTCGCCTGGATCAAGGGATCTGTGCCTTTCCCTTGAGGCTCTCCCACGAGGCTTTCCCAGAAGGCTTTCTCACAGGGCTGTCCCACGTGCCACCGTGGTGTGAGTCGATCCTCGGCTTGAAAGTCGCGGCAATCGAGGGAAAACAGATTTCCCTGGAATGGACTTAGACATCTGCGGGACTCTGGGAATGGTGGCAAGACCCGGGAGTTCCTCTCGCCTTCCAGTGGAGAGCGCCTCCTCTTGAGATGCGACGGGAATGCCGGGAATTCTTTCCCGACCACGCAGGGAAAGGATCCCTCCTCTCGAGCTAGGAGGCGGAAACGGGGCTCCTCTGGATGTGGGCGGGCTCTCGTGCTTACTCTGGAGTAGAGACGGGAATGTCGGGGAACTTCTTGAGTTGCAGCAAGGGTGTGAAGGACCCTTTGGAAGTTCCAGAGGTTAGGTGTGATTAGCCTCGAGACGCCTCAGCGGAAATGGGCCTCATCTCGCCTGGAGGGGACAACCTCCTGGATTGTTTCTAGTTGCGGCAGGTCCTCTCGTCTTACGACGGAGACCTCAGGGACCCGCTCTGGTGGCCTCAGGAAAGGCCAGTCCCCATGCGAGTTGCTCGGGGGCCTCTCGGGATTTCTCTGCCGTCCATGCCGGGGCTTAAGACCTTGTGTGGAGTCGGAGCCGGAACGTGAGGATTACTCTCCAGTGCTGACATGGATCTTGGGGTACCTCCGGAGTCTCCCCAGGGGAGTCAGTCCTCGTCTCAAGTAGGGGCATGCACGTGTGCTTTCCTCCCGAATTGCAGCAGCAGTGTCACGCTTCCCTTCCCGAGGATCAAGGGATCAGTGGCTTTCCCTCGGGGCTTTCCCATGAGGCTTTCACACGAGGCTTTCCCACAGGGCTGTCCCACGTGCCACCGTGGTGTGAGTCGATCCTCGGCTTGAAAGTTGAGGCAGTGCAGGGAAAACAGGTTTCCCTGGAATGGACTGAGATATCTGGGGCACTCTGGGAATGGTGGCACCACCCTGGAGTTCCTCTCGCCTTTCCTGTGGAGAGCGCCTCTTTTTGAGATGCGACGGGAACGCCGGGAATTCTTTCCCGACCACGCAGGGAACGGATCCCTGCTCTCGAGCTAGGAGGTGGAAACGGGGCTCCTCTGGATGTGGGCGGGACTCTCGTGCTTCCTCTCGAGTGGAGATGGGTTTATCTGGGAACTTCTTAAGTTGCAGCAGGGGTGTGAAGGACCCTTTGGAAGTTTCAGAGGTTATGTGTGATTAGCCTTGAGACGCCTCAGCGGAAATGGGCCTCATCACGCCTGGAGGTGAGAACCTCCTGGATTTTCTCGAGTTGCGGCAGGTGCTCTCAACTTACAAAGGGCACAATAGGGACCCGCTCTGTTGGCCTTAGGAAAGGCCAGTCCCCATGCGAGTTGCTCGGGGGCCTCTCGGGATTCCTCTCCCGACGATGCCGGGGCCTAAGACCTTGTGTGGAGTCGGTGCTGGAACCTGAGGATTCCTCTCCAGTGCTGACATGGATCTTGGGGTACTTCTGGAGTCTCCCCAGGGGAGTCAGTCCTGGTCTCGAGTTTGGGTATGCACGTGCGCTTTCCTCCCGAGCTCTAGCAGCATTGTCACGCTTCCCTTCGCGTGGAACAAGGGATCAGTGGCTTTCCCTCGAGGGTTTACCACGACGCTTTCCACGAGGCTTTCCCACAGGGCTTTCCCTCGTGCAACCGTGGTGTGAGTCGATCCTCGGCTTGAAAGTGGAGGCAGTGCCAGGAAAACAGTTTTCCCTGGAATGGACTGAGACATCTTGGGGACTCTGGGAATGGTGGCACGACCCTGGAGTTCCTCTCGCCTTTCCTGTGGAGAGCGCCTCCTCTTGAGATGCGCCAGGAACGCCAGGAATTCTTTCCTGTCTACGCAGGGAAAGGATCCCTCCTCTCGAGCTAGGAGGCGGAAACGGGGCTCCTCTGGATGTGGGCGGGTCTCTGGTGCTTCCTCTCGTGTGGAGACGGGTATGTCGGTGAACTTCTTGAGTTGCAGCAAGGGTGTGATGGACCCTTTGGAAGTTCCAGAGGTTAGGTGTGATTAGACTCGAGACGCCTCAGCGGAAATGGGCCTCATCTCGCCTGCAGGGGAGAACCTCCTGGATTTTCTCGAGTTTCAGCAGGTGCTCTCCAGTTACGACCGGGACTTATGTAACCCGCTCTGGTCCACTCAGGAAATGCCAGTCGACTTGCGAGTTGCTAAGGGGCCTCTCGGGATTCCTCTCCGGTCGATGACGGGGCCTAAGACCTTGTTTGGAGTCGGTGCCCGAACCTGAGGTTTCCTCTCCAGTGCTAACATGGATCTTGGGGTACTACTGGAGTCTCCACAGGGGAGTCATCTTCGTCTCCAATGGGGGCATGCGCGTGCGCTTTTCTCCCGAGCATTAGGAGCAGAGTCAATTTTCCCGTTGGGTTGATCAAGGGGTTTCTTGTTTTCCCTCGAGGCTTTCCCACGAGGCTTTCCCACAGGGCTGTCCCACGTGCCACCATCGTGTGTGTCGGTCCTCCGCGTGAACGTCGAGGCAGTGCAGGGTAAACAAGTTCCTCTGGAAAGGACTGAGACATCTGGGGGACTCTTGGAATGGTGGAACGACCCTGGAGTTCCTCTCACCTTTCTTGTGGAGCGTGCCTCCTCTTGAGATGCGACAGGTACGACAGGAATTCTTTCCCGGCCAATCAGGGAAAGGATCCCTCACATTGAGCTAGGAGGGGGAATTGGGGCTCCTCTGGATGTGGGTGGTACCCTGGTGATTCCTATGTAGTGGCGACGGGTCTCTCGTGGAACTTCTTGAGTTGCAGCTATGGTGTGAAGGACCCTTTGGAAGTTCCAGAGGTTAGGTGTGATTAGCCTCGAGACGTCTCAGTGGAAATGGGCTTCATCTCGCCTGAAGGGGAGAATCTCCTTCATTTTCTCGAGTTGTGGCAGGTGCTCTCGACTTACGACGGGGACCTCAGGGACCCGTTCTGTTGGCCTTAGGAAAGACCAGTTCCCATGTGAGTTGCTAGAGGGCCTCTCGGGATTCCTCACCGGTAGATGCCGGGGCCCAAGACCTTGTGTGGAGTGGGGGCCAGAACCTGAGTATTCCTCTCCAGTGCTGACATGTTTTTGGGATACTTCTGAAGTCTCCCAAGGGGAATCAGTCCTCGTCTCGAGTGGGGGCATGCGCATGCCCCTTCCTCCCGAGCTGTAGCAGCAGTGTCATGCTTCCCGTCGCGTGGATCAATGGATCTGTGGCTTTTCCTCTAGGCTTTTCCTAGAGGCTTTCCCACGAGGCTTTCCCACAGGGCTGTCCCCCGTGCCACCGTGGTGTGAGGCGATCCTCGGCATGAAAGTTTAGGCACTCTGTAAAAACAAGATCCTCTGGAATGGACTGAGACATCTGGGGACGCTTGAAATGGTGGCACGACCATGGAGTTCCTCTCTCCCTTCCTGTGGAGAGCGCCTCCACCTGAGATGCGACGGGAATGCCGGAAGTTCTTTCCCGACCAAGCAGGGAAAGGATCCCTCATCTCTAGCTAGGAGGATGAAACGGGGCTACTCTGGATGTGGGCAGGACCCTCGTGTTTCCTCTCGAGTGGAGATGGGAATGTCGGGGAACTTCTTGAGTTGCAGCAAGGGTGTGAAGGACCCTTTGGAAGTTCCAGAGATTAGATGTAATTAGCCTCGAGACACCTCATTGGAAATGGGCCTCATCTCGCCTGGAGGGGAGAACCTCCTGGATTTTCTCGAGTTGCGGCAGGTGCTCCCGACTTACGACGGGGACGTCAGGGACCCGCTCTGGTGGCTTCATCAAAGGCCAGTCCCCATGCCAGATGCTGGGGGGCTTCTCTTGATAACTCTCCTGTTGATGCCCGGGCCGAACAACTTGTGTGGTTCGGGGCCGGAACCTGAGGTTTCCTCTGCAGTGCTGACATGGATATTGGGGCTCTTCTGGAGTCTCCCCTGGAGAGTCAATCCTCCTCTCAAGTGAGGGCACGCACGTGTGCTTTCCTCCCGAGCTGTAGCAGCAGGGTCACGCTTCCCGTCGTGTGGATCAAGGGATCTGTGGCTTTCCCTGGAGGCTTTCCCACGAGGCTGTCTCACAGGGCTTTCCCTCGTGCCACCGTGGTGTGAGTTGATCCTCAGCGTGAAAGTCGAGGCAGTGCAGGGAAAACAGGTTCCTCTGGATTGGACTGATGCTGGGAGCCAGTATGAGGACTCCCGTCCGTGATAACGTCATGAGGAAGAAAACTGACATAGGCATGGTGTGTTCAGACTTCAGGGACCCCTCTGGAAGTTCCTACGCACATACCCCAACAAAAATCTGCCGGCTTTTTTGCTCTGCTTTTCCACTCTTCTGACATTTTCTGGAAAAAGTCAATTCAGGGCTTTAGTCTTCAGCATTTGAAAGAGTGTTTCAATCCAAAAACCCCTCTGAATGCTTTCTAGCCTGCCTGCAGGACTCGTACAGCTGGGCATGTGATTGTTTGAGGCCTCCTTTCCCCAGGAGGCACAGGAAGCTTAAAGCATCCTAGGAATGTAGGGGCATCCGAGGAGTCAAAATCTTTATAATAGGACTGATTAAAAGTTTCATTTTTTGGGTCAATGCTTGCTGCTAAATTTTCATATCCTTTATTTTTAGATAGAGTTGGTATATTAAAAAAACAAGTAGTAGACCTGGTATTAGGAACATTAGATCTTTGAGTTAAGTACCTTCTTTGTTATAACCCACTGCACCTTTGTTTTATAGAGATGTAACTTTAATGCTTTAAGGAAATGCAGATTAAAGAAAAACACTTCAGAGGAAACAAAACTAACATTCATTAAGGAAGAGAGCCAAAAAGTGTTTAACAAGCCTCTTGGCCAGAAGATAATGTAAATCACCAGAGACCTTTTGTATACAAAATGATGTACAGAAAGAGTCTGGGGTGCAAACGCTACATAATTTTGTGTTACCCATTGAACTCCATGTTTTATCAAAAGTATAAAAGGCTTTATGAACAATAAAGGATGGGGCCAGTTTCTCGGACCAGTTTCTCGAACTAGTCTCTCGGCCTGGTTTCTTGAGACTCAGGCTCCCCCCGTGTCTTTTTCTCTCTTTCTTCTTCTCTCCCTTTCCTTCTCTCTGCTTTTTACTTTAACTTCAGGCTGAATCTCCACCAGGGGCGCGGAGGCTCGCCAGGTCTACTTACTTGCCTGGCTGTTAAGACCTGCACGAAAGGGAGCTTAAGGTGAGGCACCCTTAGATATTCAAGCAGGGGCTGGTGGCCCAACGTAGATGGTGAAAATTCTTTGTCTGGAATTTTATTGGCCTTCCACGTAAACCAAGATATTCAGCCCTTTTCCTCCAGTTAATCTTCTTACTACACTATAATTTCTTAATCTAATCTTACATTAATAAATAAAAAAGACTTTCCACGACAACGCCGTCCATCCGTCGAATTCCCTGGATCCAGCGGGGCTGGACCCCGGCAGACTGAGATATCTGGGGGACTCTTGGAATGGTGGCATGACCCTGGAGTTCCTCCGCCTTTCCTGTGGAGAGCGCCTCCTCATGAGATGCGACGGGAACACCGGGAATTCTTTCCCGAACATGCAGGGAAAGGATACCTGACCTCGAGGTATGAGGCGGAAACGGGGCTCCTCTGGATGTGGGCGGGATTCTCGTGCTTCCTCTCGAGTGGAGTCAGGTATGTCGGGGAACTTCTTGAGTTGCAGCAAGGGTGTGAAGGACCCTTTGGAAGTTCCAGATGTTAGGTATGGTTAGCCTCGAGACGCCTCAGAGGAAAAGGGCCTCATCTCGCCTGGAGGGGAGAACCTCCTGGATTTTCTCGAGTTGCGGCAGGTGCTCTTGACTTACTACGGGGACCTCAGGGAACCGCTCTGGTGGCCTCAGGAAAGGCCAGTCCCCATGCGAGTTGCTCTGGGGCCTCTCGGGATTCCTCTCCCGTCGATGCCGGGGCCTAAGACCCTGTGTGGAGTCGGTGCCGGAACCTGAGGTTTCCTCTCCAGTGCTGACATGGATCTTGGGGTACTTCTGAAGTCTCCCCAGGGGAGTTAGTCGTCGTCTTGTGTGGGGGCATGAACGTGCGCTTTCCTCCCGAGCTGTAGCAGCAGTGCAACGCTTCCCTTCGCGTGGATCAAGGGATCTGTGGCTTTCCCTCGAGGCTTTCCCACGAGGCTTTTCCACAGTGCTGTCCCATGTGCCATCGTGGTGTGAGTCGATCCTCGGCTAGAAATTCGAGGCAGTGCAGGGAAATCAGGTTTCCCTGAAATGGACTAAGACATCTGGGGGACTCTGGGAATGGTGGCACGACCCTGGAGTTCCTCTCGCCTTTCCTGTGGAGAGCACCTCCTCTTGAGATGCGACAGGAACGCCCGGAATTCTTTCCCGACCACGCAGGGAAAGGATCCCTCCTCTCGAGCTAGGAGGCGGAAACGGGGCTCCTCTGGATGTGGGCCGGTCTCTGGTGCTTCCTCTCGAGTGGAGACGGGTATGTCGGGGAACTTCTTGAGTTGCAGCAAGGGTGTGAAGGGTCCTTTGGAAGTTCCAAAGGTTAGGTGTGATTAGCCTCGAGACGCCTCAGCGGAAATGGGCCTCATCTCGCCTGGAGGGGAGAACCTCCTGGATGTTCTCAAGTTGCGGCAGGTGCTCTCGACTTACGACGGGGACCTCAGGGACCCGCTCTGGTGGCCTCAGGAAAGGCCAGTCCCCAAGCGAGTTGCTCGGGGGCCTCTCGGGATTCTTCTCCCGTCGATGCCGGGGCCTAAAACCTTGTGTGGAGACGGTGCCGGAAACTGAGGATTCCTCTCCAGTGCTGACATGGATCTTGGGGTATTTCTGGAGTCTCCCCAGGGGAGTCAGTCCTCGTCTCGAGTGGGGGCATGCACGTGCGCTTTCCTCCCGAGCTGTAGCAGCAGTGTCACGCTTCCCTTCGCCTGGATCAAGGGATCTGTGCCTTTCCCTTGAGGCTCTCCCACGAGGCTTTCCCAGAAGGCTTTCTCACAGGGCTGTCCCACGTGCCACCGTGGTGTGAGTCGATCCTCGGCTTGAAAGTCGCGGCAATCGAGGGAAAACAGATTTCCCTGGAATGGACTTAGACATCTGCGGGACTCTGGGAATGGTGGCAAGACCCGGGAGTTCCTCTCGCCTTCCAGTGGAGAGCGCCTCCTCTTGAGATGCGACGGGAATGCCGGGAATTCTTTCCCGACCACGCAGGGAAAGGATCCCTCCTCTCGAGCTAGGAGGCGGAAACGGGGCTCCTCTGGATGTGGGCGGGCTCTCGTGCTTACTCTGGAGTAGAGACGGGAATGTCGGGGAACTTCTTGAGTTGCAGCAAGGGTGTGAAGGACCCTTTGGAAGTTCCAGAGGTTAGGTGTGATTAGCCTCGAGACGCCTCAGCGGAAATGGGCCTCATCTCGCCTGGAGGGGACAACCTCCTGGATTGTTTCTAGTTGCGGCAGGTCCTCTCGTCTTACGACGGAGACCTCAGGGACCCGCTCTGGTGGCCTCAGGAAAGGCCAGTCCCCATGCGAGTTGCTCGGGGGCCTCTCGGGATTTCTCTGCCGTCCATGCCGGGGCTTAAGACCTTGTGTGGAGTCGGAGCCGGAACGTGAGGATTACTCTCCAGTGCTGACATGGATCTTGGGGTACCTCCGGAGTCTCCCCAGGGGAGTCAGTCCTCGTCTCAAGTAGGGGCATGCACGTGTGCTTTCCTCCCGAATTGCAGCAGCAGTGTCACGCTTCCCTTCCCGAGGATCAAGGGATCAGTGGCTTTCCCTCGGGGCTTTCCCATGAGGCTTTCACACGAGGCTTTCCCACAGGGCTGTCCCACGTGCCACCGTGGTGTGAGTCGATCCTCGGCTTGAAAGTTGAGGCAGTGCAGGGAAAACAGGTTTCCCTGGAATGGACTGAGATATCTGGGGCACTCTGGGAATGGTGGCACCACCCTGGAGTTCCTCTCGCCTTTCCTGTGGAGAGCGCCTCTTTTTGAGATGCGACGGGAACGCCGGGAATTCTTTCCCGACCACGCAGGGAACGGATCCCTGCTCTCGAGCTAGGAGGTGGAAACGGGGCTCCTCTGGATGTGGGCGGGACTCTCGTGCTTCCTCTCGAGTGGAGATGGGTTTATCTGGGAACTTCTTAAGTTGCAGCAGGGGTGTGAAGGACCCTTTGGAAGTTTCAGAGGTTATGTGTGATTAGCCTTGAGACGCCTCAGCGGAAATGGGCCTCATCACGCCTGGAGGTGAGAACCTCCTGGATTTTCTCGAGTTGCGGCAGGTGCTCTCAACTTACAAAGGGCACAATAGGGACCCGCTCTGTTGGCCTTAGGAAAGGCCAGTCCCCATGCGAGTTGCTCGGGGGCCTCTCGGGATTCCTCTCCCGACGATGCCGGGGCCTAAGACCTTGTGTGGAGTCGGTGCTGGAACCTGAGGATTCCTCTCCAGTGCTGACATGGATCTTGGGGTACTTCTGGAGTCTCCCCAGGGGAGTCAGTCCTGGTCTCGAGTTTGGGTATGCACGTGCGCTTTCCTCCCGAGCTCTAGCAGCATTGTCACGCTTCCCTTCGCGTGGAACAAGGGATCAGTGGCTTTCCCTCGAGGGTTTACCACGACGCTTTCCACGAGGCTTTCCCACAGGGCTTTCCCTCGTGCAACCGTGGTGTGAGTCGATCCTCGGCTTGAAAGTGGAGGCAGTGCCAGGAAAACAGTTTTCCCTGGAATGGACTGGAGACATCTTGGGGACTCTGGGAATGGTGGCACGACCCTGGAGTTCCTCTCGCCTTTCCTGTGGAGAGCGCCTCCTCTTGAGATGCGCCAGGAACGCCAGGAATTCTTTCCTGTCTACGCAGGGAAAGGATCCCTCCTCTCGAGCTAGGAGGCGGAAACGGGGCTCCTCTGGATGTGGGCGGGTCTCTGGTGCTTCCTCTCGTGTGGAGACGGGTATGTCGGTGAACTTCTTGAGTTGCAGCAAGGGTGTGATGGACCCTTTGGAAGTTCCAGAGGTTAGGTGTGATTAGACTCGAGACGCCTCAGCGGAAATGGGCCTCATCTCGCCTGCAGGGGAGAACCTCCTGGATTTTCTCGAGTTTCAGCAGGTGCTCTCCAGTTACGACCGGGACTTATGTAACCCGCTCTGGTCCACTCAGGAAATGCCAGTCGACTTGCGAGTTGCTAAGGGGCCTCTCGGGATTCCTCTCCGGTCGATGACGGGGCCTAAGACCTTGTTTGGAGTCGGTGCCCGAACCTGAGGTTTCCTCTCCAGTGCTAACATGGATCTTGGGGTACTACTGGAGTCTCCACAGGGGAGTCATCTTCGTCTCCAATGGGGGCATGCGCGTGCGCTTTTCTCCCGAGCATTAGGAGCAGAGTCAATTTTCCCGTTGGGTTGATCAAGGGGTTTCTTGTTTTCCCTCGAGGCTTTCCCACGAGGCTTTCCCACAGGGCTGTCCCACGTGCCACCATCGTGTGTGTCGGTCCTCCGCCTCAGTCTTTCCAGAGGAACTTGTTTTACCCTGCACTGCTCGACGTTCAC
>NW_017212631.1:0-16398 GCF_001704415.2 Capra hircus
CTGGTTTTTCAAAAAGGCAGAGGAACCAGAGATCAAAACTGCCAACATCCTCTGGCATCATTGAAAAAGCAGAAAGTTCCAGAAAAACAACTATTTCTGCTTTACTGACTATGCCAAAGCCTTTGACTGTGTGGATCACAATAAACTGTGGAAAATTCTGAAAGAGATGGGAATACTAGACCACCTGACCTGCCTCTTGAGCAACCTGTATGCAGGTCAGTTAGAACTGGACATGGAACAAATAGACTGGTTCCAAATAGGAAAAGGAGTACATCAAGGCTGTATATTGTCAACTGCTTATTTAACTTATATGCAGAGTACATCATGAGAAATGCTGGGCTGGAAAGAAGCACAAGCTGGAATCAAGATTGCCAGGAGAAATATCAATAAGCTCAGATATGCAGATGACACCACCCTTATGGCAGAAAGTGAAGAAATTAAAAAAGAGCCTCTTGACAAAAGTGAAAGAGGAGAGTGAAAAAATTTGCTTAAAGCTCAACATTCAGAAAACTAAGATCACGGCATCCAGTCCCATCACTTCATGGCAAATAGATGGGGCAACAGTGGAAAGAGTGGCTGACTTTATTTTGGGGGGGCTCCAAAATCACTGCAGATGGTGACTGCAGCCAGGAAATTAAAAGATGCTTACTCCTTAAAAGGAAAGTTATGACCAACCTAGACAGCATATTAAAAAGCAGAGATGTTACTTTGCCAACAATGGTCTGCCTAGTCATGGCTATGGTTTTCCCAGTAGTCATGTATGGATATGAAAGTTGGACTGTGAAGAAAGCTGAGTGCCGAAGAATTGATGCTTTTGAACTGTGGTGCTGGAGAAGACTCGAGAGTCCCTTGGACTGCGAGGAGATCCAACCAGTCAATCCTAAAGGAGATCAGTCCTGGGTACTCAATGAAAGGACTGATGTTGAGCTTAAACTCCAATATTTTGGCCACTTGATGTGAAGACCTGACTCATTTGAAAAGACCCTGATGCTGGGAAAGATTGAGGGCAGGAGGAGAAGGCGACGACAGAGGTTGAGATAGTTGGATGGCATCACTGACTCAATGGACACGAGTTTGGGTAAATTCTGGGAGTTGGAGCATGCCAGGCTGCAGTTTATGGAGTCGCAAAGAGTCGGACACGACTGAGCGACTGCACTGAACTGATGTGTACACACTCCTCAGCTTGCATGCTTTCTTTTGACTTTTCCTTCTTTTCCTCTCCTCTCCCTCTCTACCCCTTCTTCTCACCCTCTTCTCTTTCTCTCCTTCCTTTCCTTCCATGTATGTGCTTTGGGATCCCATTTATAGTGACTGGTTATAATGCCTTTCCTTTACAATACACCAGTGGATATTCATTTCTTTTTCTATATTTTAAAAATTCAAGTAAAGTAGTCATGCCACTCAAGCCTTTTAGTAAATGTTCTTTTGGTAAATATACCATATCATAGTGTGATAAAGATAAATGAAATAAATCTACAAAAGGAAATGAAATATTTCTGAAACTTCACCTACTTTCAAAAAGAATAATTACATCGTAGCTTTTTTTTTTAATTTGAAGGTCCACTAGATATAAAGACTTCCTATAATAACATACTCTTGCATGTGAATCTCTAACAAGAATTTACAAATGATTTCCTACATTTTGGTACCTAATTACAACCACTGCAGCTACAATTTATAAAGATAAGCACTCAAGATCAAAGCATCCCAGTTTAGTCGGTTTTAGGTTTGGACTCAGCACTTTAAAACCATGTTCTTCTTTACTGAGTGCCAAGAAGTGAATCACTGCAGATTCTTGGCTCATGTGTTGGGAATTTCATCAGTGGTCATTCCTTGTTTAGAGACAAGTGAGATCCAAAGGCCAACTGTATTTTTTTAAGTAACCACCTTGTTCTTGTCTTCTCTACCATAACTATAAGAAATTATGAACAGTGTTAATCTAGAATATGGCCACCTCTGATTGCCAAGAAAAAGAGAAAATAAATCCCATGCTAATAAGATATTCTAATCTATAAAGCAACAGATCTTTCAGGACTCCAGGAAATAGCTGGAGGGCTGTTAAGAGGAGCACCAAACCCAGGCAAGACACCCAAGAACATCCACTCTGGGCTAATCCTTGAGCTTTCACAATAGGAAAACATATTAAAAGAAGAAAAAGAAGCCAGCAGACATACCAGGGACAATGGAACATCATGTCTATTTACACTTATCCAGGGGTCCATTCAGATAAAACCTCAAGTTTTAATATGTTTTGACAGGGCATTTGCCTGAAGTTATAGGACATCACTGAAAAGGACCTTGTCCTTATTAGCAAAATAATTTTCTACGTTGCCGAACACAAACAGAAAAAGACTAGCTTAGACACTTCTGCCCTTTCTTTACTTTCTTGTTTGTCTAGGGTGTTGCTGGACTCTCTTGAGGATACAGCAACTGCTCCACAACTTAGTGTCTGTGCAAACATTAAGGACAGAGCCGTACAAGAAATCCTTCTTATAAAACATATTTCTTCCCAGAGAAGTCTGTGCTTCTTTATGTTTATAATTGTAGGCAAAGGAGCTTGGGATTTGAGAGACTGTAAAACTTGACAAACAGTCTGCAATCTGCCACATTCTAGTGCTTGAGGCTCCCAAAGCAGCCATGTAGCTCATCTGCCTATCTTCCAGCAAGAACTGTCCTCTGATGTGTTGGAAAGAAAGGTGGCCATCGTGTGTAGATCCTTTGTGGACTGGCCCTCTACTTGGACAGCTGCACAATATTGCAATCTTTGATACTCTGTCTAGGGACAAAATCTTCTCAGCTGTGCAGGTACCAGGTTATCTTGTAATACAGTGAAATAAATCATGAAGTATTTCTATTTGCTTATTGGACAGAAAAAAAAAGACTCTTGCTTCCTTAAAATATGGTTTGTTTCCCATTTCTGTTACCTAACCAATTCTTCAACATGGGGCTGGAACTGATTGAGACTTCAAAATGCTTTGTTAGTCCTTGTTTTCCTAAGCAGCACAATGGTTCACTCCCTTTGGAGGCAGGGGCCCCATGTAATGAGCTGATGCTTCTGTTAACTCTAAGAACCCTTAATTATTTCCACCATTTTCTCCATGTGATTCCTTCGCTGTGTGAAATCAGAGGCAGGCTGCTGGTTGTCAGAGACTGAAAAAGTCACTGGCCTTCCTTGTTGGCAAGGAACTGAATTCTGCAGCGTCTGAATTCATGGCCAGAGCATCCTGTCTCAGAGTTAGTGCAGCACCTTCTGTTTTCAGTTTACTGGTGATCAGCGCACATCACAAGAACTTGGAGTATAGCTAAAGCCAAATCAGACTTGACAGAAAATTATTAGCAGGGTACAGAAGGAAAAAAGATCCCCCTTCCTTTCTGTAATCAGGTTAATATGTGCATGGAATGTTTCACTTTAAAAGGTAGTGTGTTTTGGCAAAGCTGGTTTCTTAAGTAGAATTTCAGTTCCCATTATGCGAGGCTATCCATTGCTACTCTGGCAGGGCCTTTGATCAGTGAACTCGGTGGGGGAGAAGGGCATAGGCATATTAATAACTTCAACATGTGGCCCTTCAGCCCAGCTGTACCCTTGTCTTGGAAAAAGGCCAACTGGAAAGGGTTTTCTTAACACAACCTATGTATGCATATTTTGGAAAGGGGTAAAGTGAAGATAGGGGTTTAAAGAAGAAATAAAATCTGGTTTTATGGTGGTCTGTTCTTTTGTCCCAGTTCCCTTGTTGGGACATTTTGCTACTACATATTTGAATCCTACGTATTCTGGCTCCATCCTTGACTTTTACTATCTTCATTTTTTCTGCTATAATGTTATAAAGATTAAAGCTGTTGGTTTAATTTACATACCAGCTCAGGCAAAGTTAGGGACAGGCAGAAGGCTCTGTAAGTCTATAGGGATGAGAGATTAATGGGAACCAGGTGCCTGAAATGGGAGCCCAGGGTCCATTTTGCCAGGACTGTATCTTTTGCCCTTTCCCTATTGTATTGGTGCTTTTGACTTTCATTTTAACAATCATAGGCTTTAGGCCTCATTAATTTATGGCCACAGACTAGAGCCTAGCCTACTCTTTTAGTGTGTTTCCTTGTATTATTTCATACCATCTTCCTTTCATCTTCTTCTGGGATGCCCATTTGTCTGGTCCTGAAAAGGTTCATGAGTGACTCTACACCACAGCCGTGGAGAGCAGGCTTACCTCCTCACAAGCGGCTTTTCAACAATGACCTCTGCTGACAATCATCTCTTGTTCCCTCTCCTCCTCTTCCTCTTTCAATTTATAATACTGTTACCATTTCCTTGATCCAAATCGTCCACATTGCTAATTCCCTAACTGCCTGACACCAATTTGTCACACAGGATTAGCAAGGAGTAATCCCAGGGATGGGACGTGATACCCAAGGGTATCACTGTATTACCCTAGGATACAAATATTGCTTCTGTAACAAAGGCCAAAATAACAATGATTTAAACAAGGTAGCAGTTACTTTTTATGTCATGTTCACAGTCCAAGCACGAGCAGCATGGGGCTGAAAAGGTGGCACCATCATCTCAGACACCCTGACCCCCTCTCTCCTACTGCTTTCTTACTCTCAACACACAGTTTCCATCATTTAGTCTAGGATCGCTTCTCCAGTTCCTGTCCTCACATTTCCATTCCTGCTGGCAGGAAAGGAAAAAAGTGAGGGGAGGGCATGCACTTCCCTTTTCAAAAGTATTACGTTGTACTTAGTACTTCTCCTATTTTACTGGCCAGAACCTAATCACCTGGCCACAGTTAGCTGTCATGGAGACTGGGACACAAATTCTTCAGCTGCTGGTGTTCTTTGCCACAGAAACCTGCTTAGCCTTGTGTTTCAGATAACTATGGGCATTGAGAAACTGTGAGAGTTATACACTGTACTAGCACAACTATGCTGTTTTCTTGGAAACATGAAAATTAGAAGAACAAGTAATAGAATGATGGTAATGTTTTGTTTTTGAACTACTGTTCTCTGATCACCTCAATCACTGATTTAATCAACAAAGCAAGCATGCCAGATACTGTATAAGACTCTGAACTTACAAAATCACCTTTAACAGAGGACTTGTCTTTGTGTATCTTCCCACGTGATGCAGTCAGACAAAAACGCCAATATGCATGAACATGGAACTTCAGGGGGACTTTCAAAAGGAGTTTGTTTGGCAGACAAAAGGAGAAAAGTGAAGTAGAAAAGGGATAATTAAAAAAAAATCTTTTATGTCAGAAAAAGAAGATTCAAACTTAACCAATAAAAGGCAACAGTGAAATACCAAAGATAAATTAACAAGAAATAACATAAATAGATTTCATTTTTAAGGCTATGATCCTTCTTTAAAAGAGATGCTTCATCAATTTGACCATATGAAAATATTTTTGAAAATCTACTTGTGGAATAGATTGCATCAAGATGGTGGAGGAATAAGACATGGAGCTTACCTTCTCCCACAAAATACATGAAAAATACATTGACATGTGGACTGATTCTCACAGAACATCTACTAAATGGTAGCAGAAAATCTCAGACTTCCAGAAGAGTGAGAAAAATCTCCACATAACTGGGTAGGACAAATAAAAAAAAGAAAAGGAAGAGGGGAACTGGGAGGGTTCCTTGGTGGCTCAGTGGTAAAGAATCCGTCTACCAATGCAGGAGAAGTGGGTTTCACCCCTGACCCGGGAAGATCCCACGTGCCACAGAGCAGCTAAGCCCATGCATCACAACTGCTGAGCCTGTGCTCTAGAGCCTGGGAGCCGGGACTGCTGAAGCCCTTGTGCCCTAGAGCCTGTGCTCCACCCGCCAACAAGAGAAACCACCACAATGAGAAGCTTGCAAACTGCAATTAGAGAAAAAGTTCATGCGGCAACAAAGACCCAACACAGACATTAAATAAGTGAATAAAAATAAATAAAATGGGTGATTTTAAAAAAAAAGAGAAGGGAATTGGGATGGGTGCTGTGCCCCTGTGAGGGAACTGTGAAAGAGGAAAGCTTTCCACATGCTGGGAAGTTCCCTCACTGGCAGGGAGATCAACCAGAACAGAGGAAGAACTTCAGAGAAGAGTGCAACAACCAGTTTGCAGGGGGCAAAGTGGAGAGAGACCTGCACAGTTGGTCTGTTCATGCTGCCACCTGACACTCCCCAGCCTGAGACACTCCCCAGCCTGAGACACTCCCTAGCTGGGGTGGGCAGGAGCCGGCGCTGAGGCTAGAGCTTTGGAGGTCAGACACAGGGTAAGGACTGGGCTGGTTGCCTGGAGAGAGCCTGAGGAGCTAGGGTATGGTGCGCCACAACCAACGGAATAAGGAGAGAAGCTTGGGTCCACCAGAGAGGCACGGTGCCATTGTTGTGGGGCACACGAGGAGAGGAACAGGACTGCTATAGGAGTTCTTTTCTCTTCATGTGCTCTCAGGAGGCAGGGTACTACCTACATAGGCTCCAGTGGCAGGCATGAGATACCAATGCCATCTCAATCTCCAAAGGCAGGCATAGACCATTGCAACCACTGAGGATCCCATAACTGGGTGGCAACCACAGGCCCTGCCTCCCTGGGAACGTGCAAAGGCTGGGCACCTGCATGCCACCTATCAAGGAGATAAAGCCCAGCACAAGCTGAGGAAAGAGACGGCAAGCATCCAAACCAAAAACAGCCTCAAACCAAAAAAATTATTAAACCCACATAAGCTATGCAGAAATACTAACACACATAGCTCTCTAAGCCTATGGTAGATAATTCTTTCTCCTAGACTTACAGAGTGGACTTCCCTGGTGGCTCAGAGGTTAAAGCGTCTGCCTCCAATGAGGGAGACCCGGGTTCAATCCCTGGGTCGGGAAGATCCCCTGGAGAAGAAAACGGCAATCCACTCCAGTATTCTTGCCTGGAGAATCCCATGGACGGAGAAGCCTAGTAGTTTACAGTCCACGGGGTTGCAAAGAGTCGGACACGACTGAGCGGACACGACTGAGTGACTTCACCTCACCTTACAGAGTAAGAGAAATAAAAACAAAATGAAGCAGCAGAGGGGGCACTCCCAGTTAAGACAGAGAGAATTCTGTTGAAGGAACAAACAATGAAACAGACCTCTTCAGAATAACAGACACCAAGTTCAAAAAGTAGGCAATGAAAATACTGAAGGCATTAAGAAGGGATATCAACAGAAATGCAGATTCGTGTAAAAAGGAACTAGAAACTATAAGGAGCCAAAAAAAATTAGAAAACTCATTTGCCAAGATGAAAGCTGAGCTAAAGGCTCAGAATGAATAAGCAGAAGAAAAGATAAGTGATCTGGAAGACAGAATAATGGAAATTACCCAATCAAAACAGCAGACAGAAAACCAGATGAAGAAAAAGGAAAGCAATATAAGAGACTTATGGGATAATATAAAGCATGCCAACCTATGCTTAATAAAGATTCTAGATGAAGAAGAAAAGAGAATTAAAAATGTATTTCCAAGAAATTCTGGCTGAAAACTTCCCAAACCTATATAAGGAAACAGATATCCAGATGCAAGAAACACAGACTGTCCCAAACAAGTGAACCCAAACAGACCTACACCAAGACTTATTATAATAAAAATGCCAAAAGTTAAAGGGAGAATTCTAGAAGCAGCATGAGAAAAACGAAGTTAATTACAAGGGAATTCCCATAAGGCTATCATATGATTTCTCTATAGAAATGCTGCAGGCCAGATGAAGCGGCAAAATATATTCAAAGTCTTGAAAGGGTAAAGTCTGAAACCTAGAATACTCCACCCAGAAAGATTATAATTTAGAACAGGAGAGGAAATAAAGAGTTTCTCAAATAAGCAAAACTAAAAGAATACAGCAATATTAAAACTACCCTAAGGGAAATAGTGAAAGGTTTTCTCTAAATAGAAAAGAAGCAGGAACATAAAGGAATGGGAAAATCAAAATTGGAAACTAAATCACTTAAATTAGCCAGTATACAGATCAAAAAGGGGAAAAAAATCATATTTGTGAAAGTGATGATCAAGACAAGAACAGCAAAAGGATAAGCACGAAGATGTGAAAAAGGAAATCAACATCATAAACTAACTGTGGGGAAGGACAGTAAGAAAATGTAAGAAAATTCTTCCTTTTTTAGGACACATTTGAGCCTATATGACTATCAGTCTAAATAAAACAAGCAGATATATTTAATATGAAGGAGTTAACATACTTGAAAAGCACAAACTAAGACATACAACAGATCTACAAAAACAAACAAACATCCAACTCAAGCATAAAAGGAAATCATCAAACCACACACAAAAAAAGTAGAAAGAAAAAACACAGAATCAACTAGAAAACATTTAAAATGGCAATATATAGGACTACCCGAGAGCCGGCGTGGCGCACTAAGCGCAGGCGGCTGCGAGAGGAGCTACACCACATCTGAGGTCAGCGGCAGCAGCCTAGAGTGCCAGGCTGCGACGGCGGAGGAACAGCCAAGAGCAGCTACCCTGTGTCCGAGGTCAGGGGCGGCAGCCGGGAGGAGACACCCCGTGTCCAAGGTCAGGGCAGTGGCCGAGAAGAGCTACCCCGTGTCCGAGGTCAGGGGTGGCCGGGAGGAGACACCCTGCTTCTGAGTTCAGGGGCGGCCAGGGAAAGCCACCTCACGCCCGAGGGCAGGGGCGGTGACCCTGAGGAGCCACCCCGAGCCTGAGGCCAGGAGGGGCAGCTGGGAGGAGCCACCCACGCCAGAGGAGAATCCCCAGGAGTGGTGGCTGCGCAGGCGCAGGAGGGCCTAGAGGAGCTATCCCACGTTGAAGGTCAGGAATGGCGGCGGTAAGGAGATACCCCTTGTCCAAGGTAAGGAGCAGCAGCTGTGCTTTGCTGGAGCAGCCATGAAGAGATACCTCACGCCCAAGGTAAGAAAAACCCAAGTAAGATGGTAGGTGTTGCAAGAGGGCATCAGAGGGCAGACACACTGAAACTATACTCACAGAAAACTAGTCAATCTAATCACACTAGGACCACAGCCTTGTCTAACTCAATGAAACCAAGCCATGCCTGCGGGGCAAACCAAGACCGGCGGGTCATGGTGGAGAGGTCTGACAGAGCGTGGTCCACTGGAGAAGGGAATGGCAAGCCACTTCAGTATTCTTGCCTTGAGAACCCCATGAACAGTATGAAAAGGCAAAATGATATGATACCAAAAGAGGAACTCCCCAGGTCATTAGGTGCCCAATATGCTACTGGAGATCAGTGGAGAAATAACTACAGAAAGAACGAAGGGATGGAGCCAAAGCAAAAACAATACCCAGTGTGGATGTGACTGGTGATAGAAGCAAGATCCAATGCTGTAAAGAGCAATACTGCATAGGAACCTGGAATGTCAGGTCCATGAATCAAGGCAAATTGGAAGTGGTCAAACAAGAGATGGCAAGGGTGAACGTCGACAATCTAGGAATCAGGGAACTAAAATGGACTGGAATGGGTGAATTTAACTCAGATGACCATTATATCTACTACTGCGGGCAGGAATCCCTCAGAAGAAATGGAGTAGCCATCATGGTCAACAAAAGAGTCCGAAATGCAGTACTTGGATGCAATCTCAAAAATGACAGAATGATCTCTGTTCGTCTCCAAGGCAAACCATTCAATATTACACTTATCCAAGTCTATGCCCCACCCAGTAATGCTGAAGAAACTGAAGTTGAATAGTTCTATGAAGACCTAGAAGACCTTTTAGAACTAACAACCAAAAAAGATGTCCTTTTCATTATAGGGGACTGGAATGCTAAAGTAGGAAGTCAAGAAACACCTGGAGTAACAGGCAAATTTGGCCTTGGAATGTGGAGTGAAGCAGGGCAAAGACTAATAGAGTTTTGCCAAGAAAATGCACTAGTCATAGCAAACACCCTCTTCCAACAACACAAGAGAAGACTCTACACATGGACATCACCAGATGGTCAACACTGAAATCAGATTGATTATATTCTTTGCAACCAAAAACGGAGAAGCTCTACACAGTCCAGCAAAAGCAAGACCAGGAGCTGACTGGCTCAGATCATGAAGTCCTTATTACCATATTCAGACTTAAATTGAAAAAAGTAGGGAATACCACTAGACCATTCAGGTATGACCTAAAACAAATCCCTTATGATTATACAGTGGAAGTGAGAAATAGATTTAAGGGACTAGATCTGATAGATAGAATGCCTGATGAACAATGGAGGGAGGTTCATGACATTGTACAGGAGACAGGGATCAAGACCATCCCCATGGAAAAGAAATGCAAAAAAGCAAAATGGCTGTCTGGGGAGGCCTTACAAATAGCTGTGAAAAGAAGGGAAGCAAAAAGCAAAGGAGAAAAGGAAAGATATAAGCATCTGAATGCAGAGTTCCAAGGAATAGCAAGAAGAGATAAGAAAGCCTTCTTCAGCGATCAATGCAAAGAAATAGAGGAAAACAACAGAATGGGAAAGACTAGAGATCTCTTCAAGAAAATTAGAGATATCAAGGGAACATTTCTTCCAAAGATGGGCTCGATAAAGGACAGAAATGGTATGGACCTAACAGAAGCAGAAGATATTAAGAAGAGGTGGCAAGAATACACAGAAGAACTGTACAGAAAGGATCTTCACGACCCAGATAATCATGATGATGTGATCACTCATCTAAAGCCAGACATCTTGGAATGTGAAGTCAAGTGGGCCTTAGAAAGCATCACTATGAACAAAAGCTAGTGGAGGTGATGGAATTCCAGTTGAGCTGTTTCAAATCGTGAAAGATGATGCTGTGAAAGCGCTGCACTCAATATGCCAGCAAATTTGGAAATCTCAGCAGTGACCACAGGACTGGAAAAGGTCAGTTTTCATTCCAATTCCAAAGAAAGGCAATGAAAAGAATGCTCAACCTACGCACACAATTGCACTCATCTCACATGCTAGTAAAGTCATGCTCAAGATTCTCCAAGCCACGCTTCAGCAATACGTGAACTGTGAACTCCCTGATGTTCAAGCTGGTTTTCGAAAAGGCAAAGGAACCAGAGATCAAATTGCCAACATCCACTGGATCATGGAAAAAGCAAGAGAGTTCCAGAAAAACATCTATTTCTGCTTTATTGACTATGCCAAAGCCTTTGACTGTGTGGATCACAATAAACTATGGAAAATTCTGAAAGAGGTAGGAATACCAGACCACCTAACCTGCCTCTTGAGAAACCTGTATGCAGGTCAGGAAACAACAGTTAGAACTGGACATGGAACAACAGACTGGTTCCAAACAGGAAAAGGAATACGTCAAGGCTGGATATTGTCACCCTGCTTATTTAACTTATATGCAGAGTACATCATGAGAAATGCTGGACTGGAAGAAACACAAGCTGGAATCAAGATTGCCAGAAAAAATAACAATAAGCTCAGATATGCAGATGACACCACCCTTATGGCAGAAAGTGAACAGGAGCTAAAAAGCCTCTTGACAAAAGTGAAAGAGGATAGTGAAAAAGTTGGCTTAAAGCACAACATTCAGAAAACGAAGATCATGGCATCTGGTCCCATCACTTCATGGGAAATAGATGGGGAAACAGTGGAAACAGTGGCAGACTTTATTTTTGGGGGCTCCAAAATCTCTGCAGATGGTGATTGAAGCCATGAAATTAAAAGACGCTTACTCCTTGGAAGAAAAGTTATTACCAATCTAGATAGTATATTCAAAAGCAGAGACATTACTTTGCCGACTAAGATCCATCTAGTCAAGGCTATGGTTTTTCCTGTGGTCATGTATGGATGTGAGAGTAGGACTGTGAAGAAGGCTGAGCGCCAAAGAATTGATGCGTTTGAACTGTGGTGTTGGAGAAGACTCTTGAGAGTCCCTTGGATTGCAAGGAGATCCAACCAGTCCATTCTGAAGGAGATCAACCCTGGGATTTCTTTGGAAGGAATGATGCTAAAGCTGAAACTCCAGTTGACTCATTGGAAAAGGACTCTGATTCTGGGAGGGATTGGGAGCAGGAGGAGAAGGGGACAACCAAGGATGAGATGGCTGGATGGCATCACTGATTCGATGGACCTGAGTCTGAGTGAACTCCGGGAAATGGTGATGAACAGGGAGGCCTGGCGTGCTGCAATTCATGGGGTCACAAAGAGTCGGACACGACTGAGCGACTGAACTGAACTGAACTGAACTGAACCCTGTAAGCTCAAACAGTAAAGAATCTGCCTTCGATGCAGGAGACCAGGGTTCATTCCCTGGGTTGGGAAGTTCCTCTGGAGAAGGAAATGGCAACCCACTCCAGTATTCTTGCCTGGAGAATTCCAAGGACAGAGAAGCCTGGCAGGCTACAGTCTGTGGGGTCACAAAGAGTTTGGACACGACTGAGCAACTAACACACATAACACACAGGTAACTAAGAGTAATACTGGGCTTTTCCAGGTGGTGCTAGTGGTAAAGAACCCTCCTGCCAATGGAGGAGACATAAGAGACATGGGTTTGATCCCTGGGTTGGGAAGATCCCCTGGAGGAGGGCATGGCAACCCACTCCAGTATTCTTGCCTGGAGAATCCCATGGACAGAGGAGCCTGTGGGCTACAGTCCATGGGGTCACAAATAGTTGGACATGACTGAGTATGTATACACATATGAACTTTAATCTGAAAAACAGAAATTTTCAAGCCTGAATTGATCTAAGACGTTAGAAAAAAGGAAAAAGCTTGGTATGATGACTCAAATATGTCTGGTTTGTGCACAGAGTATGTGATCATGATTAGTGAAATCAGGAGAAACATATGTATCAGTTACCTTCAATGTCAATGGACTGACTGCTCCAATCAAAACACACAGAGTGGCAGACTGGATAAAAAAACAAGAGCCTGCAGCATGCCGCCTCCAAGAGACCCACCTTTGGGCAAAGGACACACATAGATTGAAATGAAGGAGATAGAAAAATGATATTTCATGCAAACAGAAATGAAACAAAAGTGGGAGCTACAATACTTGTAATAGTCAAAACAGACTTTGAAACAAAGGCCATAAAGAAGGCCCACCAAAACTGAGTCAAGAAGAAATAAGATAATTTGAACAAACCAATCACTAGAAGTGAAATAGAATCTGTAATCTAAAAATCAAAAATACTTCCTATAAACAAAAATCCAGGACCAAATGCCTTCACAGGCAAATTCTACCAAAAATACAAAAAATAAATTATACCAATCCTTCTCAGCTTCTCCCAAAATACTGAAGAAGACACTCCCAAAGTCATTCTACAAAGCCACCATCACCCTGATACCAAAACCAGACAAAAATACCACCAAAACAGAAAATTACAGGCCAATATCTTTGATGAATATAAATACAAACATTCTCAAGATACTAGCAAACGAAACCAACAGCACATATAAGAGATTGTACACCACAACCAAGTTGAGGTTTATCCCATGTTCACAAAGGTGGTTCAACATATGCAAATCAATCAATGCAATATAGGACATTAACAAAAGAGAAGTAAAAACCACAATAACACTGTCAATATATGTAGATTACATAATACTTTATATAAAAAACCATAAGGATTCCATACAAAAACTACTAGATCTAATAAATGAATTTAGCAAAGTAACAGGATGCAAGATTAACATTCAGAAGTCAGTTGTATTTCTTTATAGTACAACGAAACATCATAAAGGAACATTAAAAAAAAAAAAGAAAACCTTTTAAAATCACACTCCCCACCAAAAATACTAAGGAATACACCTGACCCAGGAAGTGAAAGACTTATTCACTGAGAGCTATAAAACACTAATAAAGGAAATAAAAGAGGATTCAAAGAAATGGATAGATAGTTCATGCTCTTGGATTGGAAGAATTAATATTGTAAAAGCAGCAATACCACTCAGAGTGATCTACAGATTTAATGTGACCCCTATCAAATTACCCATGACATTTTTCACAGAACTACAATAATCCAAAAATTTATATGGAACCATAGAAGACCACTTTGGCCACCTGATGCGAAGAGCTGACTCATTTGAAAAGACCCTGATGCTGGGAAAGGTTGAGGACAGGAGGAGAAGGGGACGACAGAGGATGAGATGGTTGGATGGCATCACCAACTCAATGGACATGGGTTTGGGTAGACTCCAGGAGTTGGTGATGGACAGGGAGGCCTGGCGTGCTGCAGTTCATGGGGGTTATAGAAAGTCAGACATGACTGAGTGAGTGAACTGAACTGATAAAAGATCAAGAACTGCCAAAAGCAAGCATGGTTTGGGGGATGGGGAATGAAGCAGGAGGCATAACTCTCCCAGGCATGTCTCTCCAGACAGCACTACAAAAGCTACAGTAATTAAAACAGTGTGGTACTGGCACAAAAACAGATATATGGATCAATGAAACAGAATAAAGGGTCCAGAAATAAACTCATACACCCTGCGGTCAATTAATCTTTGACAAAGGAGGTAAGAAATAAAATGGGGAAAAAGTCTCTTCAGCAAATGCTGCTGGGAAAGTTGTACAGCTGCATGTAAATCAATGCACAAAATGCACAAAATAAACTCAAAATGGCTTAAAGATTTAAGTATAAGACATGACACCATAAAAATCCAGAATAGACCATATGCAAAACATTCTCTGACAGAAATCAAGGTAATGTTTTCTTTGGTCAGTGTTCCAGGGCAACAGCAATAAAAACAAACAAAAATAAACAAATGGAACCTAATCAAAGTTAAAAGCTTTGGCACAGCAAAAGAAATCATAAAAAAGAACCTACAGGATGGAGAAAAATATTTGCAAATGATGCAACAGACAAAGGCTTAATTTCCAAAATATACAAAGTTTATACAACTCAACAAGAAACCAAACAACCCACTCAGAAAATGAGCAGAAGACCTTAATAGACATTTCTTCAAAGAAGACATGGATGGCCAGTAGCCAAATGAAAAAGATGCTCAACATCACTAATTATTAGAGAACTGCAAATCAAAACTACAAAAAGGTACTGCCACACACTGGTCAGAATAGTCATCATTAAAAAGTCGACAAGTAACAAATACTGGAGAGCATGTGGCAAAAAGGGAACCCTCCTACACTGCTGGTGGGGACATAAATTGGTGCAGCCACTATGGAGAACAATATGGAGGGTCCTCAGATAACTAAATATAGAATTGCCGTATGATTCACCAATCCAACTCCTGGGCATATATGTGGACAAAACTATCATTCCAAAAGATACATGCATCCTTATGTTCACAGCAGCATTATTCACAACAGCCAAGACATGCAACCAACCTAAATATCAATTGACAGATGAATGGAAAAAGATGAGGTACATATGTAATGGAATACTACTCAGCCATTAAAAATTACAAAATGCCACTTGTAGTAACATGGATGCAACTAGAGATTATCACACTAAGTGAAATAAGACATAAAGAGAAAGATGAATACTGTATATCACTTCTTTGTTGAACTTAAAATATGGCACAAATGAACCTATCTACAAAACAGAAACACATTGACAGACATAGAGAACAGAGGTGTGGTTGCCAAGGGGTACAGGGGAAGGATAAGGATAGACTGGGAGCTTAGGGTTAGTAGATGCAAACAATGACATTTAGAATGGATAAACAACAAGTTCCTACTGTATAGTACGGGAACTATGTCCAATCTCCTGGGATAAACCACAAGGAGAAGAATATAGAAAAAGGAGGTATGTATGTGTATAAGGTATATATGAGTCACTTTGCTGTACAGCGGAGACTGACACAACACTGTAAATCAACTATACTTCAGTAAAAAATTTTACCTGGCACCATCATGAACAAAATCAAAAGATGAATGACAACCTGAGAAAGATATTAACCACATATATTACAGACAACAGAACAAACCAGTCAATCCTAAAGGATATTAGTTCTGAATATTCACTGAAGGACTGATGCTGAATCTGAAACTCCAAAACTTTGCCCACCTGATGTGAAGAACTGACTCATTGGGAAAAACCCTGATGCTGGAAAAAAGATGAGATGGTTGGATGGCATCACTGACTCAACAGACATGAGTTTGAGCAAGCTCCAGGAGCTGGTGATGGACAGGGAAGCCTAGTGTGCTTCAGTCCATGGGTCACAAAGCATTGGACATGACTGAGTGACTGAACTGATGGCAGACAAGGGGTTAATTTTCCTCACATAATACAAAAAACAAAAACAATCTAAAAACCAATAACACAAAAACAATCCAAAGATATGTACAGAAAAAATAAATTACTAATGGAATTTACATATTGCTAAAGCCTGGCTTGGAGAATTTTGAGCATTACTTTACTAGTATGTGAGAATAAGTGCAATTGTGTGGTAGTTTGAACATTCTTAGCATTGCCTTCCTTTGGGACTGGAATGAACACTGATTTTCTAAGTCCTGTGGCCATTTGCTGA
>NW_017212632.1:0-16397 GCF_001704415.2 Capra hircus
TTCTGTCACCAGTCACATCCACAACTGGGTATTGTTTTTGCTTTGGCTCCATCCCTTCATTCTTTCTGAAGTTATTTCTCTACTGATCTCCAGTAGCATATTGGGCACCTACCCGACCTGGGGAGTTCCTCTTTCAGTAGCCTATCATTTTGCCTTTTCATACTGTTCTTGGGGTTCTCAAGGCAAGAATACTGAAGTGGTTTGCCATTCCCTTCTCCGAGGGACCACCTCTCCACCATGACCTGCCCATCTTGGGTGGCCCCACATGGCATGGCTTAGTTTCATTGAGTTAGACAAAGCTAACATCAGTCCTTCCAATGAACATCCAGGGTGATCTCCTTTAGGACAGACTGGTTGGATTTTTATATTTGAAAGTTAGCTAGAAATTCTCTAATAAACATTGGAATATTAATTTGTATAGAATGAGTGGCCTATTAGCAAATCCTTAGAACCTGAGACAAAAGTGAAAACTCTTGACAAGGCATGAATTGGCACTGTGAGCAGGATTTGTGAGACAAAACACCACTCTTTAAGAAGCAAGGATTTAAGGTTATGATGTTTTTATTTCCAGATGGGAAAATTCACCATATTACTCACTAGCTAAATACATGGGACATCTTCTCTGGAATGTGTGAGAAGTGGAAACATAAATTAAACAGGCTGGATCCTTAGAAATTACTGAATGTGGTGACTCTCGCCCCTTGAGATAGGATAAGAATCTGCCCTGCCAGATAGAGCCTGAATTCTCCTCTCTCCTACCATGAGGTACATAGAGCGAACTTAAAAGGTGTCTTCGAGAAGTTACTGGAAAAATAATTATGTGATTAGTGAGGATATTTGTCCATATTATAGTGTCAAAATGATATTTTGGCTGATCAAATCTCACTTTTTAAGTCGGGTCTCTATTGAGCTGGCCACAGCTCCAGTAGTATCCCCCACGCCTTTCTCTCTCCATTCTTTTTGTCCTGTTGTGTCCTTAAACCCCTCCCAACCACTCCGTCTCCCTCTCCATCAGCTGGTCCCCTTCTAAACTTCACCTGTCTCTCGGGGGAGGATGAGGCCAGCTTTCCCACTCTTGCCCCCACTCTAGGAAGTTTCTTTTCCCCTTCAGTTTCTTTTTTGAACAATCCAAGACCCCCATCTCCCAGAGGGGCAATCCAAGATTTTATCACCCCATCTGTTGTTATTTTCACTGTCAATTTGAGCACTATTTGACCTGTATTTTAGCTACAAAACTATGAGTATGGAAAGGAAAGGTAAGTTGTTTGACATAGGATAACTGTGCTTTTCTCTACACTCTGGAGAAAACTGGTTAAAATGATTTTTTTTTTCTCTTTGAAAGTGCAGAACCGGTTCTTTTTGCATATGGAGCTCAAAGCAACTAACCCGTTGAGACAGCTAGCCTAGAAAAAAGCTTGAAGTTAACCTTTACCAGGGCATCCCAGATGACGCTAATTGTACAGAACCTGCCTGCAAGTGTGGAAGGTGGATTTGATCCCTGGGTTAGGAAGATGCCCTGGAGGTGGGAATAGCAACCCACCGAGTGTTCTTGCCCGGAGAGTCCCATGGAAAGAGCAGCCTGGCGGGATACAGTCCATGGATCGCAGATAGTCGGGCGTGACTGAAGCAGCTTAGCACAGCAGGCAATCTTTACCAAGTCCTTGACATACATAACCCACTTTGCCTGAGGCCTCAACCTTGGGCAAATTAGAATTTCAAACCAAAGGGAAAGAAAAACGGTCAAAGAGACATTTTAAATCTCAAGCAGAAAACTATGGTCTTCGTCCATCTGTGTGTCTGGATTTATGCATGTCCCACTGTGTGTCTTTGTTTTTGGATAATATTGCTGAGTGTTATTTTGTAAGTGAGATCTAATTCAGTTGGCTTTAAAAAAGAAAAAAACTAAGCACTTACAAAATCAAACAGTTACGAGAAATTAACCTAAATGAATTTCAGATGCACATGAACTGGGAAATAGTCACCATTAAATATCTAGTAAAAAACGTTTGTTTGCTCATCTAAGACAGACATGAGTTGAGTCATCAAACTGTGTAATGCTTTTATTGTATTATACTGATTACTGAGAGTTCCCTCCCTGCGTCAGAAAGATCCCTGGAGAAGTAAATAGCAACCCACTTCAGTATTCTTGCCTAGAGAATCCCATGGAGGTGCTGGCAGGCTACAGTCCATGGGTTTGCAAAGAGTTGTACATGCCTGAAGCGACTTAGCACACACATAAGCACTGATTACTGACAATTTCCTGTCATAGAGAAACTAAAGAATTTTTGGATTATTAATATGTTTGCTGCTCCCCTGATATGTTCTCCATTAAGAAAGCAAATGTTTTTAGAAGCTATCACTGATATTTATTGCCAGGGTCCAGCCCCGGTGGATCCAGGGAATTCAAAGCGGGGACGGAGTCAGCGAGGAAAAAAACTAATTTATTTAGAAATATAAAGAGAGATTAGGAAAGAATAGTGTAGTAGGAAAATTAGTGGAGAAAAGAGACTGAATAACTTGGTTTACGTGGAAAACCAGTAAAGTTCCAAGACAAGGAACTTGCACCTTCTACGTAGGCCACTGGCGCCCGCTTGAATAGTGGAGGGTGCCCCGCCTTGGGCTCTCTCTCGTGTGGGTCTTAGAAACCAGGGGCAAATAAGTAGACATGGTGAGCCTCCATGCTCCAGATGGGAATTCAGCCAGAAAAGGGAGAAAAGAACGACATGGGGGAGCCAAACATCGGTACCAGACCCAAGACTTTATTTTCAAAAGCAGCTTATATACCCCAAGTTATACATAAAGAAATAATGGAATATGCAGAGTTATGCAGGGGCAGCAGTCCTGACCCTTATAGAGACAAGGCTTTCTTTTTGCATACCTTCCCGTATACAAAAGGTCTCCGGTGGTTTACATTATCTTCTGGCCAAGAGGCCTGTTAACATTTTTATGGCTCTCTTCCTAGATAAATATCTATCAACCAGAAAACTTTTTCCCTTGAAGTTTTTTTTTTTCCCTTTAATCTGCATCACCCTCAAAGTACTAAATAAAGTTACATTCCTGTAGAACAAAGGTGCAGTGGGTTATATCAAAGAAAGTACTTAACTCAAAGATCTAATGTTGCTAATACCAGGGCTACTACCTGTTTTTTCTATATACCAACTGTATCTACAAATAAAAGATATGGAAACTTGGCAGCAAGTATTGGCTCAGCAAATGAAACCCTTAATCAGTCCTATTCTAATGATTTTGAATCCTTGGAAGCCCCTACATTCCTAGGATGTTTTAAGCTTCCTGTGCCTCTCGCAGTCGGGAGGCTGCAAACAATCACATGCGCAGCTGTAAGAGTCTGGCAGGCAGGCTAGAAAGCCATCAGAGGGGTTTTTGGATTGAAAGACTCTTATTATGCCCAGGAGACTTATTATCTAAAAGCTCTAAATTAACTTTTTCCAGAAAAAGGTGGTGGGGGGACAGCCCCCTGTTAATGTCAGAAGAGCAGGGGGAAAGCATAACACAGTAAAGCAGGCAGACTCTGGTTTTGGGGGTAGATGCTCGAGAATTTCCAGGGGGACCCATGAGGCTCGATCCTGCCTTTGCATATGCCAAGCCTCCTTCCTCATGACATTTGCAATGGGCGGGGTTCCTCATGCTGGCTCCCGGCAATTTATGATCAGCATTCTACAAAGTGCTAATATAAAGGACAGTTCATGGTTGTTTAAGGAAAGTAAGATCTGTGGTTTTAGTAACAAAAGGTATGAGCAATGACATTGATTTGGGGTGCTCGTAACAGTCAATGGGAGCAAGCGGAAGCTGGAAGCAAGTTCTTAATTTCCCTAGACCACAGGAGCCAACATTTAGGGCTAAGGTCCCTAGTTGGGCCTGCCTAGTCAAGAACAAATTCAGATGATGAGACAGATGATAAAGAGTAAAGGACAAGGTTTATTGAAAGGAAAAGTACATGTGGCAAGGCACAAGGGCAACCTCAGAGAGAGAGAGACTCCTTTGGGAAGTGTAAATTCTTTACAAAGGGGCAGTTTTCCGGGTCTTCATCTTCCCTCAGGCCAGTCACCTTGTTTATTTGCCCTGGCTAATTTGTCTCAGGCCCCTCCCTGGAGTGCACATGCACACCTTAGCCAAGTTGGATATCAAAGTGAAGGCTTCTGGGAGGAGCAGGACTCATTATGGCCTGGAATTATCCTGTGAATTTTGACTCCAAGCAGCCTTTCTGAGCATGTGTAGTGTCTCCCTTAACAAACAGGGTTTTTTCCTTTCTTTGTCCTTGCCATAATTATTCCCTGAGATTAGAGAATGACTGTGTATTTACCCTGTTTTTGTTGGGTGTAAATTCCTCAACTGGAGCCCATGTATCTCTTTATCTCAGGGAATGCAAAGGGGAAGATGACACATTCATGACATTTAACATGGAGCCCACAAGTCTCCTACCAGAAAATTACATTTTATTAGGGAGAAAGAAAGTAGGTCTGACTTACAGGTGGCTGTTTCTAAATGAAAAAAATGATATAATTAGAAAAAAAAATTTTTATGCAAAGTGGACCTCCAAGTAAAGAGGTCCCAAAAGGCAAAGTCTTTATATGATCTGTAACAATCTGTCATTTGACTCCTGTCAGTGTTGTTGCTTGACTATGGGAAGCATGTGATGAGGTGTTTCAAAGGGACCTGTTTCCTCTTTGTCCCCCTTCTGTGTTGGATTCCATCAGATGCCTCCTTTTTGGTCCATGTAGAACAGTGCTGACACCTCCAGGGATTATTTCAGTACCAGCCTGGTTCTCTTCCTGTTTGCTGTGCTTGGGAGACCTCACTGGAAGAAGGGAAAGACTGGCAGCTCTTCAATTGCATTTGGTGTCTCAGATCCTACACAGAGCTGCCTTCAACCTGTCTTTCTGTTCAGAGCCCTCAGCTGTTCTTGTTACTACTTTTGCCACATCCTTCAGGGGTGTGTGTAACAGGAATGTGGTTTGGATCTTCTGTGATTGTTACTCAGGAAACCTGTAAGGACAGTGGATATTGAATGAGGTCCTCTTTTAGACAGGACCTGAATTGATATCTTGTTGGTGCCTTGGAAACGATTTCCAAGAGGGATGGCTGAGTAACACAATTACACAGGTCAGTTCTTGTGTCTGATCTGAAGTCTCCTTTTTACACTCCTGGAGTTGATTGTAACTTTTTGTCCTCTGTTGTGCCCAAGTGGGCCCTGATGGTTCAGAGCATGTATGAATCTGTAAGTCTTGGTTTCAGTCCTGCTTTTGGTCATTTACTTTCATGTTCCCTGGAGTTGTGTACAGGAACCCTGTGAATCCACTACCTTTATTTGTAATATTGAGGTAATTAGTGCTGTTAGGTGGCATAGAATGATGCCTGTTTTACAGAAAAGGTCAGAAGTTACTGTTTTTTGTCTTTTTCACTGTGCCATGTGGCAGGGTATGTTAGTTCCCCATTCCTGGATGGAATCTGTGCTCCCTCTAGTGTATGTGCATAGTCCTAACAACTGGACCACCAGGGAATTTGCCTCAAAGATTACTTTTGCTTTAAGAGTATATTTACTTCCTGTCTTGCTTATTGTGACATCTCTTTGTTTACTTTACATCTTGTATGTTTTTATGTTACTTTTCACTTTTATGAGAGTTGTCTCTGACTCTGGTTAATAGGTTTTCAAATAATATTGGTTTTCTTCATACCAATACATTACATTTTTAAAATGTATTTTCTTTTTGGTTGCACTGGGTCTTTGTTGCTTCAGAGGCTTTTCGTTACTTGTGGCAGGCAAGGGCTACTCTCTACTTGCAGTGCACAGACTTCTCATTCTAATGCCTTCTCTTGTTATAGTGCATTGGCTCTATGCCTGTGCACAGTAGTTGTGACTCCCAAACTCTGGACCACGGAGTTGTGGCCTACAAGCTTAGTTGCTCCCAAGGTATGAAGGAACTTCCCAGATGAGGAATGAAACTCTTGTGCGTTAATTACCAGGTGGATTCTTTACCTCTGAGCCAGAAGGGAGGCCCCGAAGCTTATTCCTTGACATGTATCTTGGAACCAATGAACTGAGTAAGTTAAAGTTACTGTATAAATAGGGAATTGCTGTCCCGAATGACTGTTCTTCAAGTCGAGAATGTTTGATTTATTAATATTTTGTTATTTAAATATGATGGTCTTTATGTATTACACAATGTAACTGACAGGAACAACTTGTCAATGTCATAAAATGCCTATACGTCTATCTACTGATAGATTTATAAGAGGTATTTAGAAAAGTTTTCTTTTTTTCCCCATTATTTTAGGGAATTTCCTGAACAGTTATCACCTGCTATTTATGTTTTCCATTATTCGTTATAGTGCTTCTTTGGGATTATTTACCATTGCAGTGTATTGCCTGTTAATGAATGCTTGTTCAGTTGATCATTCTGTCTGACTCTTTGTGATCTCATGGACAGTAGCCTGCTAAGCTCCTTATCCATGGAATTTTTTTCAGGCAAAAATAGTTCGGTGACTGCCATTTCCTCCTCCAGGGGATCTCCCCCACCTAGGGATTGAAGCTCCCTATCCTATGTCTCCTGCAGTGGCAGGCTAATTCTTTACTACCAAGTCACCTATGTAGCCCTATCTGTTCTTACCATTTACTTATGTATAAGTATGCCTAAAGTGTGTACAATATGCCATATTTTCTCCTCAATTATGAGACAGCAGTGTGTTTACTACCAAGTAGAATGAGTTTAGAAGTCATGGTGCAAAAATACCCTTTTCTTTAAGAACTGACATGAGTTTGGAAAAAATTAATATGTTCTGACTGTATCTTTGAAGCTAGGCTACCCTAAAATTAATTTGGATTACATGTGATTACTCTTTGACTTTTAAAGAGTTCTATTTTTTTCCTAGTTTAGTGTTTCAAACATTTTTAAGGTAATCATTGGGAAGATGCGTAATTCTGTTTGGCATGGATATGGCTTACCATGTATTCAGCATGAAACTGTTTATTTATGCATTGTAGTTGATAGAATGCATATGGTTTTTATATTTCATAGATGTGTCTCAAATACGTATGATCAAGAAGTTACAGGCAAAGGAGACAGTGGTAAAGAAGAAATTTTTCAAAGAGTGGTGTTTGGAAGAGCAGAAAGCCATGAAATCGAAGATTATTTCCTCAGAAAGATACAGAAAAATACGCATGATTTTGAGTCTCTGTGGACAGATGATGAAAGAAATGACAGAGAAACCTCTATATCCCACAACAAAAATCTCACCAATAGAAGAGATCATGATAGTAGAAGTGATGCAGGAAATAAGCCTGTTGAAAAGCATGGATCAAGCTTTCAGGATCAGTTGCAGATACTTGAATCTCAAGGGACAGTTTCTGAATGTAGTCAGGTTGTGGTGAATAACAACAGTAGCGCCTCAGGTTCACCACCTCAGAGAACTCGTAGTGTCTGTGAAGGCAATTCTCATAAACAAGAGAATGCTGTTATACATCCCTCAGAACTGGTACCAGACCAGGAAGCACACAAGAAAAATACTTACAGTTATAATGAGTGTAACATAACTTTTCTTCAGGACTCAGAACTCACTCAGAGAATGCAATGGCACCCCACTCCAGTACTCTTGTCTGGAAAATCCCATGGACAGAGGAGCCTGGTAGGCTGCAGTCCAAGGGGTCACTGAGAATTGGAAACGACTCAGTGACTTCACTTTCACTTTTCACTTTCATGCATTGTAGAAGGAAATGGCCACCCACTCCAGTGTTCTTGCTTGGAGAATCCCAGGGACAGCTGAGCCTGGTGGGCTGCTGTTTATGGGGGTCGCACAGATTCGGACATGACTGAAGCAACTTAGCAGCAGCAGCAGCAGCAGCAGCAGAACTCACTAGACATCAAAGAATCCATACAGGAAGAAAAGCATATAAATGTAACATGTTGTAAGGCTTTTAATGATAAATCAACCCTTATAGTTTGTCAAAGAAATCATACTGGAGAAAAACCATATAAATGTGATATATGTGGCCACTGCTTTAAACAGCATACACAGCTTCAGCATCATCGGCGAGTTCATACTGGAGAGAAACCATGTAAATGTGATCTGTGTGGAAAGGGCTTTAGTCGAAAAGTGAGGCACACAGTTCATCAGACACTTCATACTGGAGAGAAACTGTATACATGTGAAGTATGTGGCCATGGCTTTACTCGAAAGTCACACCTTGGAATTCATTGGAGAGTTCATACCGGAGAGAAACCATATAAATGTGATGTATGTGGCAAGGCCTTTAGTGTAAATGAAAGGCTTGTAGTTCATTGGAGAGTTCATACTGGAGAGAAACCATATAAATGTGATGTATGTGGCAAGGCCTTTAGTGTAAATGTAAGGCTTGTAGTTCATCGGAGAGTTCTACTGGAGAGAAACCATATACATGTGAAGTATGTGGCCATGGCTATACTCAAAAGTCAAAACTTGTAATTCATGGGAGAATTCATACCAGAGAGAAGCCATTTAAATGTATGTGATATTTGTGGCAAGGCCTTTAGTGTAAATGCAAGGCTTGTAGTTCATTGGAGAGTTCATACCGGAGAGAAACCATATAAATGTGATGTGTGTGGCAAGGCCTTTAGTATAAATGTAAGGCTTGTAGTTCATTGGAGAGTTCTACTGGAGAGAAACCATATACATGTGAAGTATGTGGCCGTGGTTATACTCAAAAGTCAATACTTGTAATTCATTGGAGAAGGCATCCTAAAGAGAAACCATATAAATGTGATCTATGTGGCAAGGCCTTTAGTGTAAATGCAAGGCTTGTAGTTCATTGGAGAATTCATACTGGAGAGAAACCTTACAAATATAACCATTGGAACAAACATTTTAGTGCACAGTCATGCCTAAATTGCCATCAGGCAGTTCATACAGGAAGAAAAATGTAGAAATGTAATTTATGTGGCAATAAATAATAATTTTTAAAATATAACTGATTCAATTTGCTCTGTGCCTGATACTAACACAACATTGTGAACCTACTCCACTTCTTTCAAATTTTAATAAAAGCACAAAGATGAGGTGGAGTGAGGTGGATTTATACTAGGGGGTGAAGTGTGTTTGGGTGTAGGGTACTACCAGGTCCCAAGAGGATTCAGATCTTTTAAGGGATCGGGATAAATGACAGTCGAGGGACTCAGCCACACATATGCGTGTATCCATTCTCCCCCAAACCCCTGTCCCATCGAGGCTGCCACATAACATTGAGCAGAGCTCCCTATGCTATACAATCGGATGTTTCTGTTTTGTAAATGAGTTCATTGGTATCTTTTTTCAGATTCCAAATATAAGTGCTGTCTAATCTTTGTGTTTCTCTGACTTCAGTTCAGTTCAGTTGTTCAGTTGTGTCCGACTCTTTGTGACCCCATGAATCACAGCATGCCAGGCCTCCCTGTCCATCACCAACTCCCAGAGGCTACTCAAACTCATGTCCATCGAGTTGGTGATGCCATCCAGCCATCTCATCTTCTGTCATCCCCTTTTCTGACTTATTCACTTAATATTGAAAGGTTGTTGCTGAGCCATGAAAGACTCCGGGATTCTTGGCATCCGGAGGAGAGGAATTCAATCCAGGGCCAATGATGAGGTTTGAGCACTCAGAACTTTTGTGTAATACAGTTTTATTAAAGTATAAAAGAGACAAAGTTTCTGACATAGACATCAGAAGGGGACAGAAAGAGTGCCCCCCTGCTAGTCTTTAGCGGAATGTTATATAGCTACTAGCAGGCTGCTAATTGGAGAAAGGAAATGTCTCAAAACTCAGAGATTGGCACCAGGCCCCTCACCCACAACATGCATTTTGAGATAACATTGGCACAAGGTGAGTTGTCCTGGGCCATAAAATGATTGACTTGAATCTTTTAGAAAGGCAGGTTTCCAGTCAAATAGTTTCATTAACATGGATTAGGAGAACAACTGTATGAGTAAAACATACTGGTTTGTTGAGCCACTATCGGTTCTGAGTCTCTTTAGCAAACCAACTTGAAGAGTCTAGGGTAAATACATAGTTCATTAACATAGCTTAATAAAAACATTTCCATAAGAAAAACGCATTGGTTAGCTCAAGGTTTGAGAAAAGTTCAGGTGGAACCAGGTGTCATCATAGCAACACAGTATTTTAAGAGAAACCTCCTTTTCAAGATTAAAATTTTGAATAGAAAAGGGGGAAATACCTGACACTTGCAGTTTGTTTCCTCCTCCTGCCGCTTAGAGAAAGATAAAAAACATTGACACTTGCAGCCCATATCCTCCATTTGGGGACCCCTGACCTTCCTGGCATGTTACCTTCTCAGTATGATCATTTCCAGGCCCATTCACTTTGGTGATTAATTTTGTTTCCCCAATAATGTTGAGTATTTCTTGGATAATTCAGTTCAGTTTGTGTTTACTACTTCATATGTGTTAAATCCTCAGTACATCTACTCTTGGAATTTGGTGAAGACTGACCCCCAGGTGTCTGGGCCAAACCGTTTTAAGGTAATACCACATCTTTCCACATCCATGTGTATGTCTGCATCTGGAACGTGGACAATTAACATGCAGCTTGCTTTCCCAGGGCACAGAGAAGACTGACTGCTTTTTCACTTTATTAATGGAGAAAGGCTTATTCTCAGCAGCTGTTTCTTCACCAGAGCACAGCTGGTAAAAGAGGAGATGAGGGGATAATTTAGTTATATCAGTATAATGTAGATGTTCATTACTGTCTAATCATACACATAATATCCAGGATGCTGTGCAAAGACTTTTTTTTCCATGATCACCGGAGAAATGGCAAAATGGAAAATATTTTTCCTAGTGTTGAGGCTGCAGAGCAGGGCCCTGTGGCACTCCCAGGCACAGAGGCCTTTTTGGTTCCCATTTCTTATAGACAGGACTGCAGGCCTCTTTGACCTTCCCGTGAGTTCCAAAGGGCAGAACAGTTGCTGATCAAAGAAGGATGCTCACACTGGTTCAATCGTTCCAACTCTTTTGACCCAATGGACACAAAATGGGTTGCCATTTCTTCCTCTAGGGCATCTTCCTGACTCAGGAATCGAACCCAAGTCTCCTGTACTTGCAGGTGCGTTCTTTACCACTGCACTGATTAGGAGACCAGACCACCTAAGACCCTGAACAAAACTTCATCTTGTCACCAACCCCATCCTTTTACAACTTTGCAGAGGAAACAAGAATACAAGACTGTTACTGCCTTGATGCTTAGCATATATCCCTAGCAGACGATATAACCTTTCCCTACTCACCAAGGACGGGGCCTGAAGTGTTCCCTTTTATCCTCACACATATAGAAAGCCACTCTTTCTCCTCCATAACTCTGTGTTTGTATTTCAAGTATTTCAGTTTGGCATTTGTGCAGAGAGCCAAGATTTTGGCTTCTGTATAACCTCTGGGTTCTGGTTCAACCCAGATCCCTGACTTGTTGATTCAGAGGAACGTCTTTCAACACATACTGATGTGTCTAAGATGTGACAGGACCAGACACAACACAGCCCAAAGGAACACACAGGGCCCCTCACTGACGTTCTAAGGTACATACACTGAGGTTCTCAGGCCTTTGTTGTTCTTTTTTATTATTATTGGGTTAATATTCCTAAGTTTCCATTTTTTAACTATTACATGTATATTTATCTTCTTTGACTTTTCTTGGTATTATAGCTTCTGATGACAGAGTTGAAGCTTCGGATCCTGTAATTATGGAAAAGAGCAAAGATTAAAAAATTCTCCCACTTCACTTCCAGGAAAAGGCTTACTGCCAAAAGCTACCCTTCCTCATTATCACTGATTTAAGACCCCTGCTCAGCCCCCTGTCTGCCTGGGAAAAAACCAGACTCACACTCCACAAATTCTCAGTCTATGCCCTATCAGTGATGTGTTGTTGCTGTTTAGTCGCTCAGTCATGACTCACTCATTGCAACCTCGTGGACCACAGCATGCCAGGCTTCCCTGTCTTTCACCATCTCCTGGAGTTTGATCAAACTGATGTCCGTTGAGTTGGAGATGCCGGCTAACCGTGTCATCTTCTATCATTCCATTTTCCTCCTGCCTTCAATCTTTCCCAGCCTTGAGGTCTTTTCCAATACGTCCAATATTTGCATCATGTGGCCAAAGTATTGGAGCCTCAGCTTCAGCATCAGTCCTTCCAATGAATATCCATGGTTGGTCTCCTTTTGGATTGACTGGTTTGATCTCCTTGTTCTCCAAGGGACTCTCAAGATTGATCTCCAGCACCACAATCCAAAAGCATCAGTTTTTCTCTGCTCAGACTTCTTTTTTTTTTTTAGTTTTTTATTTTTTAAATTTTAAAATCTTTAATTCTTACATGCGTTCCCAAACATGAACCCCCCTCCCACCACCCTCCCCATAACATCTCTCTGGGTCATCCCCATGCACCAGCCCCAAGCATGCTGTATCCTGCGTCAGACATAGACTGGCGATTCAATTCTTACATGATAGTATACATGATAGAATGCCATTCTCCCAAATCATCCCACCCTCTCCCTCTCCCTCTGAGTCCAAAAGTCCGTTATACACATCTGTGTCTTTTTTCCTGTCTTGCATACAGGGTCGTCATTGCGATCTTCCTAAATTCCATATATATGTGTTAGTATGCTGTATTGGTGTTTTTCTTTCTGGCTTACTTCACTCTGTATAATCGGCTCCAGTTTCATCCATCTCATCAGAACTGATTCAAATGAATTCTTTTTAACGGCTGAGTGATACTCCATTGTGTATATGTACCACAGCTTTCTTATCCATTCATCTGCTGATGGACATCTAGGTTGTTTCCATGTCCTGGCTATTATAAACAGTGCTGCAATGAACATTGGGGTACATGTGTCTCTTTCAATTCTGGTTTCCTCAGTGTGTATGCCCAGCAGTGGGATTGCTGGGTCATAAGGTAGTTCTATTTGCAATTTTTTAAGGAATCTCCACACTGTTCTCCATAGTGGCTGTACTAGTTTGCATTCCCACCAACAGTGTAGGAGGGTTCCCTTTTCTCCACACCCTCTCCAGCACTTTATTGCTTGCAGATTTTTGGATCGCAGACATTCTGACTGGTGTGAAGTGGTACCTCATTGTGGTTTTGATTTGCATTTCTCTAATAATGAGTGATGTTGAGCATCTTTTCATGTGTTTGTTAGCCATCCGTATGTCTTCTTTGGAGAAATGTCTATTTAGTTCTTTGGCCCATTTTTTGATTGGGTCATTTATTTTTTCTGGAATTGAGCTGCATAAGTTGCTTGTATATTTCTGAGATTGGTTGTTTGTCAGTTGCTTCATTTGCTATTATTTTCTCCCATTCAGAAGGCTGTCTTTTCACCTTGCTTATATTTTCCTTTGTTGTGCAGAAGCTTTTAATTTTAATTAGATCCCATTTGTTTATTTTTGCTTTTATTTCCAGAATTCTGGGAGGTGGATCATAGAGGATCCTGCTGTGATTTATGTCGGAGAGTGTTTTGCCTATGTTCTCCTCTAGGAGTTTTATAGTTTCTGATCTTACATTTAGATCTTTAATTCATTTTGAGTTTATTTTTGTGTGCGGTGTTAGAAACTGATCTAGTTTCATTCTTTTACAAGTGGTTGACCAGTTTTCCCAGCACCACTTGTTAAAGAGATTGTCTTTACTCCATTGTATATTCTTGCCTCCTTTGTCAAAGATAAGGTGTCCATATGTGTGTGGATTTATCTCTGGGCTTTCTATTTTGTTCCATTGATCTATATGTCTGTCTTTGTGCCAGTACCATACTGTCTTGATGACTGTGGCTTTGTAGTAGAGCCTGAAGTCAGGCAAGATGATTCCTTCCAGTTCCATTCTTCTTTCTCAAGATTGCTTTGGCTATTCGAGGTTTTTTGTATTTCCATACAAATCTTGAAATTATTTGTTCTAGTTCTGTGAAAAATGTGGCTGGTAGATTGATAGGGATTGCATTGAATTTGTAAATTGCTTTGGGTAGTATACTCATTTTCACTATATTGATTCTTCCGATCCACGAACATGGTATATTTCTCCATCTATTAGTGTCCTCCTTGATTTCTTTCATCAGTGTTTTATAGTTTTCTATATATAGGTCTTTAGTTTCTTTAGGTAGATATATTCCTAAGTATTTTATTCTTTTTCGTTGCAATGGTGAATGGAATTGTTTCCTTAATTTCTTTTTCTACTTTCTCATTATTCGTGTATAGGAATGCAAGGGATTTCTGTGTGTTGATTTTATATCCTGCAACTTTACTATATTCATTGATGAGCTCTAGTAATTTTCTGGTGGAGTCTTTAGGGTTTTCCATGTAGAGGATCATGTCATCTGCAAACAGTGAGAGTTTTACTTCTTCTTTTCCAATTTGGATTCCTTTTATTTCTTTTTCTGCTCTGATTGCTGTGGCCAAGACTTCCAGAACTATGTTGAATAGTAGCGGTGAAAGTGGGCACCCTTGTCTTGTTCCTGACTTTAGGGGAAATGCTTTCAATTTTTCACCATTGAGGATAATGTTTGCTGTGGGTTTGTCATATATAGCTTTTATTATGTTGAGGTATGTTCCTTCTATTCCTGCTTTCTGGAGAGTTTTTATCATAAATGGATGTTGAATTTTGTCAAAGGCCTTCTCTGCATCTATTGAGATAATCATATTGGTTTTTATTTTTCAATTTGTTAATGTGTGAATTACATTGATTGATTTGCGGATATTGAAGAATCCTTGCATCCCTGGGATAAAGCCCACTTGGTCATGGTGTATGATCTTTTTAATGTGTTGTTGGATTCTGATTGCTAGAATTTTGTGAGGATTTTTGCATCTATGTTCATCAGTGATATTGGCCTGTAGATTTCTTTTTTTGTGACATCTTTGTCAGGTTTTGGTATTAGGGTGATGGTGGCCTCATAGAATGAGTTTGGAAGTTTACCTTCCTCTGCAATTTTCTGGAAGAGTTTGAGGAGGATAGGTGTTAGCTCTTCTCGAAATTTTGGTAGAATTCAGCTGTGAAGCTGTCTGGGCCTGGGCTTTTGTTTGCTGGAAGATTTTCTGATTACAGTTTCAATTTCCGTGCTTGTGATGGGTCTGTTAAGATTTTCTATTTCTTCCTGGCTCAGTTTTGGAAAATTGTACTTTTCTAAGAATTTGTCCATTTCTTCCACGTTGTCCATTTTATTGGCATACAACTGCTGATAGTAGTCTCTTATGATCCTTTGTATTTCTGTGTTGTCTGTTGTGATCTCTCCATTTTCATTTCTAATTTTATTGATTGATTTTTCTCTCTTTTCTTCTTGATGAGTCTGGCTAATGGTTTGTCAATTTTATTTATCCTTTCAAAGAACCAGCTTTTGGCTTTGTTGATTTTTGCTATGGTCTCTTTTGTTTCTTTTGCATTTATTTCTGCCCTAATTTTTAAGATTTTCTTTCCTTCTACTAACTCTGGGGTTTCTCCAATTCTTCCTTGTCTAGTGGCTTACGGTGGTAGACCAGTTAGCGTTATTTAATGACTTTTTTACTTCGTTTCTTGAGGTATGGCCTAGTATTGCTATGAACATTTCCTCTCTTAGCACTGCTTTAATAGAATTCCCGCAGAGGTTTTGGGGTTGTTGTGTTCTTCAGTTCATTAGTTTCTATGCCATATTATTGATTTCTTTTTTGATTTCTTCTGTGATTGTGGTTATTCAGAAGGTGTGTTGTTCAACCTCCTTTATGTTGGAAGTTTTTAATAGTTATTTCTCCTGTAATTGAGCATCTAATCTTAAAATTGCATATATGGTCAGAAAAGCATGCTCTGGAATTGATTTCATTTTTTGAATTTATCAAGCTTTAGATTTATGGCCCAGGATGTGCATCTATTCCTGGCTAGAAGGTTTCATGATAGCACTTGAAAAATAGTGATGCAGTAATCATTGCTGTTGGTCGGTGAAATGTCGTAATAGATATCAAATAGGTCTACTGATTCTACAGATGTATCATTTAAGTTTGCGTTCTTCTGTTATAACTTTCTGTTTAGTTTGATCTGCTCCATACGTGTGTGCAGTGGGGTATTAAAGTCTCCACACATTATTGCTGTTATATATTGATGTTGCCACTATTCATACTTGTTAGCATTTCCGTCTTACATCATCTGCGGATGATTGCCTCCTATATTTGGTGTGTCATACGTATCATTTCATAACTTGTTATATCTTCTTCTTGGATTGCCTCCTTTGATCCACTTATGTCAGTGGCTTGTTTGTCTCTTTTCACAGCCTTTGTTTTAAAGTCTATTTAATTGGATATTTGCAGTATTGCCACTCCTGCTTTCTTTTCGGCCTCTATTTGCCATGGATATATCCTTTTTTCCAGCCCTTCACTTTCAGTCTGTACATGTAGTCCCTTGTTTTGAGCGCTGGATCTCTCTC
>NW_017212633.1:0-16393 GCF_001704415.2 Capra hircus
GATATGACCACAAACCAATTCAACATCCATGCCCATAGCACATTCCGAACTGCCCGACCACCACAAGCAACGGTGGATCTTGCAGGTCCAGGAAAACGCCGTCCCGGAGACAACCACTCTGATCCACGGATCTCCGTCCAGGGTCCTCCTGCAAGGAAAGAGCGCAGGGGGGCCAAACCACTTCTACATCCAACTTAAACTAATAAACCATACACATACCACAACATTTTTGACCTAACTATTGACGTACGCTCCAACCCTTTAACAGATTCAACTGCTGGCGGAGGAGACGCCTCCCGTTCTCCAGAGTCCTGAGCTGCTGGGTCCCCGCCCACTCGGCCAGCAGTCTGCAGCGTGCCCGTGTGCCTCTCCCACCATGGCTTCGTCCGGCTCCTCCAGCACCTCAAGCGGTACGTTTGCCCTCGGTCCCTGTGGTCGGATCACATCTCAGGGGATTTGCGGGTGGCCTGGGCAAGGGCTCTCGCCAATGTGTTGACCCCCCCTCCCACCCGAGAACGGCTGGGACCCATCGGCCAGGCCCGGGGTTCCGAGGCGTCAGGTGTGCCCAAATTCGGAGGGCGTGGCATCGTTCGTTCATCTTGCTCCTTTGGCACACACATGGCTTCTCTCCGTTCTCTTTTCTGGGAAGACAGTGTTGTTTCAGGGGGCGTGCTGTGGGGGGCGGGGGCCGGGGTTGGGGGTGGTGGGAGCGGGTGCTTTGCTGGGATGAGGCCCTTTATCCTCACATCTTCATGTGGGAATGGGAGTCGGGGAGCTCTGTGGCCTTGCTGCCTTCAGTGGCTTCCTCTGCACAGGGGCCTAGTGGCTTCTGCCTTTTGTCAGGCGTTACGGGGTTTGGGCGTCGCTTTGGTGGCCTTGGGCCTTTGCCTTGGCCTGGGCCTTGGCCTTGCCCTTGGCGTTGCCGTTGCCCTTGCCTTGGTCTTGGGCTTGGCCTTGCCCCTGCCCTTGGAACTTGACCTTGACACTTGACTTGACCTTGAACTTGACTTGAACTTGAACTTGACCTTGAACTTGAACTTGAACTTGACTTGAACTTCAACTTCAACTTCAACTTGACCTTGAACTTGAACTTGAACTTGACTTTGAACTTGAACTTGAACTTGACGTTGAACCTTGAACTTGACTTGAACTTGACTTTGAACTTGAACTTGACCTTGAACTTCATCTTGACCTTGACATTGAACTTGAACTTGAATTTGATACTTGAACTTCAACTTGAACTTGACCTTGACCTTGACCTTGAACTTGAACTTCAACTTGAACCTTGAACTTCGAACTTCAACTTCAACTTGTCCTTGACCTTGAACTTCAACTTGAACTTGAACTTGACCTTGACCTTGAACTTCACTTTGAACTTGAACTTGACCTTGACCTTGACCTTGACCCCTGAACTTGACCTTGACCTTGAACTTGAAGTTGACCTTGAACTTGAACTTAAACTTCACCTTGATCTTGAGCTTGAACTTGAACTTGACCTTGACCTTGAACTTGACCTGACCTTGACCAACAACGGGAGACCTCGAGATTTGCTCAGAGCACCGGAGGTCCAGAAGCAGGGCCCTGTATCTCCCCTTCCCTTTGTGATCATTGCAAAGACATTCCTAGCTGATAGCGGGAGTGCCCTGAAGAAGCAAGCAGTGGGAGTGTGTTTGACACGACTGTGTGCCTTCCTGGCCTCAGCTCCACAAGGGGCCTTTCCTCTCGAAGTAGGCCCCATGTCCCCTTGGGGAGGGTGTCATGCCTCTTTTCTCCTCACTGCCAAAGGGTGGAGCCAAGCTCGCTCTGTCAGAGGTACAAAAACAGCAATTGAATGGATTTTCAAGCTCTTGCTAGGCTGCACCCTTTCAGGGCCCACTTTACTGAAACAGGTGCTCTGTGGCCCCTGGTTGGGTATGCAGGTTCACAAACAGGGTGAGATCCTGTCCAAGCCAAGAATTTTCCTGAAAGACCTAGGCTCACTAGAGCTCTCCTCCAGAGCAAAGGGGATAGAGGAGATGTATGGAGGAGTCTTTGCCTTTGCCTGTGAGTGTGGGGCTACTCCCTACGGCCCCAAGCTCAGGGATAACTGCCTCTAAGAAAGGAATGGCAAGAAGCGCTATTCTTGGAGGTTGGGACAGGGAGTTCGCAGCATGTGGGGAAAGAAAGACTTCTTCGGGGAAGAAGAGGCAACCACCGGGGGTGTGTTTGCAAGCCTCTATTTGGAAGGAACAGGTTTGCTTATACAACTCAAGACCTCCAGATCTGCTCCGAGGACTGAAGTTCCAGAGACAGGGCCATGTATCTCCCCTTCCCTTTGAGATCCTTGCAAAGACATTCCTAGCAGATCGTGGGAGTGCCCATGAAGAAGCAAGCAGCGGGAGTGTGCTTGACATCACTGGCTGCCTACCTGGGCTCAGCTCCTCAAGGGGCCTTTCTCTCCTGGTAGGCCCTATGTCCCCTTTGGGAGAGGGTGGTGCCCTCTTCCCTCCACACTGCCAAAGGGTGGAGGTGGAGCAAACTCGTTCTCTCCGAGGTAAAAAAAAAAGACAAATTGGATGGATTTTTAAGCTCTTGCTATGCTGCACCCCTCCAGGACCCACTCGAGCAAAACAGGTGCCTGTGGCCCCTAGGTCGGGTATGCAAGTTCACACACTGGGTGGGATCCCGTCAAAGCCAAGAATTTTCCTGACAGACCTAGGCTCACTAGAGCTCTCCTCCAGAGGAAAGGGGACAGAAAAGACGTGTGTGTGGAGGTGGCTCTGCCTTTCCAGGTCCCAATCTCAGGGATAACTGCCCCTAAGAAAGGAACTGCTGCTGCTGCTGCTGCTAAGTTGCTTCAGTCGTGTTCGACTCTGTGCGACGCCATAGACGGTAGCCCACTAGGCTTCCCCGTCCCTGGGATTCTCCAGGCAAGAACAGTAAGTGGGTTGCCATTGCCTTCTCCAATGCATGAAAGTGAAAATGAAAGTGCAGTCGCTCAGTCGTGTCCGACCCTCAGCGACCCCACGGACTGCAGCCTACCAGGCTTCTCCGTCCATAGGATTTTCTGAAAGGAACTGCAAGAAGCGCTTTTCCAGGAGGCTGGGAAAGGGTGTTCGCAGGATGTGGGGAAAGAGAGCCTCCTTCGGGGAAGAATAGGCGGCCACTTGTTTTGTGTTGCAAACCTCTATTTGGAAGGAACAGGTTAGCTTATACAAAGGGAGACCTCCAGATCTGCTCAGAGGACCAAAGTTGCAGAGGCAGGTCGGTGTATTTTCCCTTCACTTTGCGATCCTTGCAAAGACATTCCTTGCTGATAGATGATTCAGCAAGGGCCTTTGAGACTGTTGTTTTCTTTCCTAGGTTCAAAGATTCCTTCAGTTCCTAATATAGATATCCTAGAAATTATCTGACATCCGTGAAAATCTGATATGTCCTGGTCAAATGCTGTCAGTTATAATTCCAGTTATCATATTAAAGCATTTCAAGTCGCAGCAGTGACCAGATTACATTGTCAATTTCTATTTAATCAGGTTTTAACCATGTCCTCTATGGTTTCACACTGATGCCTTTGCAGAAATACTGCTACTTCAAGATATATGGAATATACTTTTTTTAAGCTTACCGATAATTTGTTTGTTTGTTTGTTTGTCTTCTGGTAAGCTGGTACCAGATGGAATTTAGTCTCCTCTCTAGGTTAAGAGAACAAAGTTTTCTTAGAATGCAATTTTTGATAACAGACTATGGATTTCTTTACCTTTCATTGATTTATAATTGTTTTCATCATCTGTTTTTTTACTTCGGTAAAGTAAATAAGCCTTATTTAAGATTTTGGTACATGTAGGATGGACTAAGCTTTCCCCACTCTTGCAAGTTCCCTTAACCCTTCAGATTCTTCTCGTGGGACCAAGATCTCACTTTCCTCCAGAGGGACAATCCAAGCTTTTTATTAGTTGATCTGCCCCTGACATCAGAGTCCATTTGAGCACGAGTTGGCCTATAATTTAGGCATGAAACTATGACTACATAAAGAAAAGGTGACTTTATGATTCAGGGATGGCCATGATATGCCTTGCACTTCAGAGAAAATGGGTTAAAATGATTTTTTTTTCTTCAAAACTGCACAGCCAGTTCTTTCAGCATATGCAATTGAAAACATCTAGTCATTAGGTCAGTTTTCATTCCAATCCCAAAGAAAGGCAATGACAAAGAATATTCAAGCTGCTGCACAATTGCACTCATCTCACACACTAGTAAAGTAATGCTCAAAATTCTCCAAGTTCACATGAACTGTGAACTTCCAAATGTTCAAGAGGGATTTAAAACATGCAGAGAAACCAGAGATCAAACTGCCAACATCCACTGGATCATTGAAAAAGCAAGAGAGTTCCAGAAAAAAAGACATCTATTTCTGCTTTATTGACTATGCCAAAGCCTTTGACTGTGTGGATCACAATAAACTGGGAAAAATTCTGAAAGAGATGGGAATACCAGACCACCTGACCTGTCTCTTGAGAAACCTGTATGCAGGTCAGGAAGAAACAGTTCGAACTGGACATGGAACAACAGACTGGTTCTAAATAGGAAAAGGAATATGTCAAGGCAGTGTATTGTCACCCTGCTTATTTAACTTATATGCAGAGTACATCATGAGAAACACTGGGCTGGAGGAAGCACACGCTGGAATCCAGATTGCTGGGAGAAATATCAAGAATCTCAGATATGCAGATGACACCACCCTTATGGCAGAAAGTGAAGAAGAACTAAAGAGTCTCCTGATGAAAGTGAAAGAGGAGAGTGAAAAAGTTAGCTTAAAGCTCAGCATTCAGAAAACTAAAATCATTGCATCCAGTCTCATCACTTCATGGCAAATAGATGGGAAAACATTGGAAACAGCAGCAGACTATTTTGGGGGGCTTGGAAATCACTGCAGGTGATGTCTGCCTCCATGAACTTAAAACGTATTTATGACTTGGAAGAAAAGTGATGACCAAACTAGACAGCATATTAAAAAGCCGAGACGTTGCTTTGCCAACAAAGATCCATCCAGTCAAGGCTATGGTTTTTCCATATGTCATGGATGGATATGAAAGATGTACTATAAAGAAAGTGACAGCTGAAAATTGGATGCTTTTGAACTGTGGTGTTGGAGAAGATGCTTGTAGGTCGCTTAGACTACAAGGAGACGCAACCACTCCATCCTAAAGGAAATCAGGTCTGAATATACATTGGAAGGACTAATACTGAACCTGAAAGTCCAATACTTTGGCCACTTGATGTGAAGAGCTGACTCACTTGGAAGTTGCTTTGATTTGCCTGTGAGTGTGGGAGCCCTCCCTGGGCAAAGGGCCTCAGGGGTCATTGCCACTGAATCACGACCTCCAAGCAAGCGCATTCCAGCTGTGTGACATTCAGGAAGCAGGAGACTGGGAAAACTATCTTCCTTAGAGGAAGGAAAGTCATCCACAGAGAGTGTGTTTTCAGGCCTCTCTTTGCAGCAAGTGTTTTGCTTCTCAGACATCAGAGCTGCAGGCTTGCTCTGAGGGCCTCAATTGCAGAGTCAGGGCTGTGTGTCTCACTGCACTTTCCAAGCATTGCAGACACATTCCTAGGTTGGAGCAGTGCTTCCCATGAGAAAGAAGCCTCGGGAGTGTGTCTGAGCGGGCTGAGTGCCATGCTAGGGTCACCTAGTCGAGGGCACCTTGCACATCCAATGGGCCCCAGGCGAGTAGCTATGGACCGGCCCTTCGGTTGAGACATCCCAAAGCAGGGAACAAAGCTAGCTCTGTCAGAAGGAGGAAAACAGCAATGGGATGGATTTTCAAGCAGTTGCTAAGTCACACCACGTTAGGGCTCCCCGGGAAAGAAATGCGAATTTTGGCCTCTAGGCCCAGTATCCAGATGTGTGCACAGGATATTTTCCCCACAGGATTCAAGAATGTTCCAGACAGACCTAAGCTCACTAGCTCTCTCCTGCAGAGGAAATGAAATATTGTTGCTGAACCACGAAAAGATGCTGGGATTCTTGGCTTATGGAGGAGAAGAATTCAATCCAGGGCCCAAGACGAGGCTTGATTGCTCAGAGCTTTTGTGCAATAGAGTTTTATTAAAGGAGAAAGGAGATAGAGAAAGCTTCTGACAGAGACATCACAAGGGGCAGAAAGCGTACCCCCTTGCTAGTGTTAGTAATGGAGTTATATACTCTCCAATAAGTTATGACAACGAACAAAAGAATGTCTGGAGGTTGTAAAGACTCACTAGACCTACTCCCATAATTGACATTTTAAGATAACAGGATTAGCCAGAAGGTTTTTTCCAGAGACCGTCCTCAAGAAGGATGCATGATTGTTATATAATCCTAAGGAATGTAGAGGGAAAAACAGTTTGTCCTTCCTTCCTCCTTGAGAATTCTAGACCCCTCTCTCCTTGGGGACCCTTGAACTTCTTAGAAACCTGCCTTGGCAATGACTCTCTCAGAAACATGATTGAACAGCCGTTTGGAGCTTCCTTTGACTTTCCCTGGGAGGGAGGGAGCCCTCCCTGAGCACAGGGCCTCAGGGGCCATGGCCAATGAAAAATAATCTCCCAGCAAGTGCTTTTCAGCCCTGTGTGACTCTCAGCCCACAGGAGGCTGAGAAAACTCTCTTCCTTGGAGGAAGGAAAGGCAGCCCAAGAGTGTGTTTTCAGGCCTGTATCTTGCAGCAAGTGTTTGGCTTGTTAGACAGAAGACCTGCAGGCCTGTTCCAACAGACTCAATGCCAGAATCAAGGCCTTGTGTCTCCCTGCAGTTTCCTGGCCTTGCAAACACATTCCTAGGTGAGAGCAGTCCTGCCCATGGGGAAGCAGGCTGCGGGAGTGTGTCTGAGGGGGCCAGGTGTCATGCTGGGGTCACCTGGTCGAGGGCACCTTGCACCTCCAATGGACCCCAGGCAAGGAGTTGCAGGCCACCACCTTGCTTCTGAAATCCCCAAATGGGGAGCAAAGCTCGCTCTGTCAGAGGGAAGAAAACAGCAACAGGATGGATTTTCAAGCAGTTGCTAGGCTGTACTGCGTTAGGGCTCCAAGGAAGGAAAATGCGAATTTTAGCCCCTACGACTGGTATCCAGGTGGGCTCCCAGGATGATTTCCCCGCAGGATCCAAGAACGTTCCAGACAGACCTGGGCTCACTAGCTCCCTCCTGCAGAGGAAACATGAGAGAACAGCTGTTTGGAGGTTGCTTTGACTTCCCCTGGGAGGGTAGGATCCCTCCCTGGGTGCAGGGCCTCAGGGGCCATTGCCGCTGAGAAATGCCCTCGAAGCCAGACCTTTCCAGCCTTGTATGACTCAGCACGGAGGAGACTGGAAAAGCTCTCTTCCTTGGAGGAAGGAAAGGCAGCCCCAGAGAGTGTGTTTTCACACCTGTATCTTGCAGCAAGTGTTTGGCGTCTCAGACGTCAGACCTCCAGGCCTGCTCCAACGGCCTCAGTTCCAGAGTCAGGGCCGTGTGTCTCCCTGCATTTTCTGAGCCTTGGGAACACATTCCTAGGTCAGAACAGTCCTGCCCATGGGGAAGGAGGCTGCGGGAGTGTGTCTGAGGGGGTCGGGTGCCATGCTGGGGTCCAATAGACCAGGTACCTCCAATAGACCCCAGGACAACAACGGTGGGGCTCCCCCTGGCTTCCGAAATGCCAAAGCGAGAAGCAAATCTAGCTCTATCAGAAGGAAGAAAAGAGCAATCGGATGGATGTTCAGGCTGTTGCTGGGCCGCACCACTTCAGGGTCCCCCCCGAGAGGAACAGGCGCCCTGTGGCCCCTAGGTCCGATATGCAGGTTAACACACAGGGTGTGTCCCCATAGGAGCCAAGAATTTTCCTGAGAGACCTAGGCTCACTAGAGCTCTCCTACAGGGCAAAAGGGGTAGAACAGACTGTGGATGTGACTCTGCCTTTCCCAGCGAGCATGGGGCCCTCCCTACGGCCCCGGGCTCCAGGGAAAATTGTCCTTGAAAAATGACCTCCAAGAAGCGCTTTTCCAGCAGGCTGGGATGCAGAGTTCACAGGATGCGGGGAAAGTGATCGTCCTTCAGGGAAGAAGAGGCAGCCACCCAGTGTGTGTTTGCAAGCCTGTATTTGGAAGAAACTGGTTAGCTCCTTCAAGGGGAGACCTCCAGGTCTGCTCAGAGGACCGAAATTCCAGAGGCAGCACCATGCATCTCCCCTGTCCTTTCTGAGCCTTGGAAAGACATGCCTAGCTTATAGCGGTATTGCTCATGAAGAAGCAGGATGCAGGAATGTGTCAGACATGACTGGGTGCCTTCCTGGGTTCAGCTCCGTGAGGGGCCTTTCCACTCAAAGTAGGTCCCATGCCTCCTTGGGGAGGAAGTGAGGCCCGCTTGCCTCCAAATTGCCAAAGGCTGGAACAAAGCTAGTTCTATCAGAGGTAAGAAAAGAGCAATTGGATGGATGTGGAAGCTGTTGCTGGGCCGCACTGCTTCAGGCCCCCCACCCCTCCGCCCCCGAGAGAAACAGGCGCCCTGTGGCCCCTAGGTCCTGGATGCAGTTTCACACATAGAATGTGTCCCCATAGGAGCCAAGAATTTTCCTGACAGACCTAGGCTCACTAGAGCTCTCCTACAGAGCAAAGGGGATGGGACAGATGTGTGGCTGTGGCTCTGCCTTTCCCTGGGAGTGTGGAGCCGCTCCCTATGGCCCCGGGCTCCAGGGGAAGTTGCCCCTGAATAATGACCTCCAAGAAGCGCTTTTCCAACTGGCTGAGACGTGGAGTTCTCAGGATGCAGGGAAAGCGAGTGTCCTTCGGGGAAGCAAAGGCAGTCACCTGTTATCATGACTTACTAGAATAGTAGGTACCTTCTCCGGTTGGGCAGAGGCCTTCCCTACCTGATCTGAAAAAGAAAATGAAGTAGCTCGCTGATTTGAGAAATAATTCCCAGACTTGGGTTTCCAACCAGTATAGAATCCGACAATGGCCCTGTCTTTGTAGCCGCGTTAATTAACAGGTATGTGAAGCTCTAAATATCAGTGGAAATTACATACAGCATATAGGCCCCAGTGTTCTGGAATGGTGGAAAGAAACAACCAAACTCTTGAAGAGACACTTTCAAAATGGATCATAGAGACTGACTGTACGTGGATGGGCTTGCTTCCGGCAGACTTACTCATATTACGGGTAACCGCACGTTCCCACAGTTGTTGTCCTTATGAAATTTTCTATGGGAGACCCCCTCCCACAGTGAGGCAGGTGTTAGCAGATTTGCCACAAGTAAGGGGGTGGGATTTCACAGCAGATGGAACAATTAGGTAAGGTAATAAATCAGGTAACTAAGTTTGTATAAAAAAGAATATCATTCCCCCTTGAGGAACAGATTCATGAATTTGTGCTCAGTGATCAGGTGTGGCTCAATGACTGGAAACACAATTCCTTGGCCTGACATCGGAAAGGTCCTTATACTGTTGTTTTAGCCACAATTCTGAAAGAGATGGGAATACCAGACCACCTAACCTGCCTCTTGAGAAATCTGGATGAAGGTCAGGAAGCAACAGTTAGAGCAGGACATGGAACAACAGACTGGTTCCAAAAAGGAAAAGGAGTATGTCAAGGCTGTATATTGTCACCCTGTTTATTTAACTTCTATGCAGAGTACATCATGAAAAATGCTGGGATGGAAGATACATAAGCTGGAATCAAGATTGCCGGTAGAAATATCAATCAACTTAGATATGCAGATGACACCACCATTATGGCAGAACGTGAAGAGGAACGGGTATGTCAGGGAACTTCTTGAGTTGCAGCAAGGGTGTGAAGGACCCTTTGGAAGTTCAGGGGTTAGGTGTGGTTAGTCTCGAGATGCCTCAGCGGAAATGGGCCTCATGTCGCCTGGAATGGAGAGGCTCCTGGATATTCCCGAGTTTCAGCAGGTGCTCTCGAGTTACGACGGGGATTCAGGGACCCGCTCTGGCGGCCGCAGGAAAGGCCAGTTACCATGCGTGTTGCTAGGGGGCCTCTCGTGATTACTCTCCCGTTGATGCCGGGGCCTAAGACCTTGTGTGGAGTCGGGGCCGGAAGCTGAGGATTCCTCTCCAGTGCTGACATGGATTTTGGGGTACTTCTGGAGTCTCCACAAAGGAGTCAGGCCTCGTCTCGAGTGGGGGCATGAGCGTGCCCTTTCCTCCCATGCTGTAGCAGCAGTGTCACGCTTCCCCTTGCGTGGACCAAGGGATCTGTGGCTTTCCCTCGAGTCTTTCCCACTAGGCTTTCCCACAGGGCTGTCCCACGTGTCACGGTGGTGTGAGTCGATCCTCGGCGTGAAAGCCGAGGCAGTGCAGGGAAAACAGGTTCCTGTGGAACGGACTGAGATATCTGGGGGAGTCTTGGAATGGTGGCACGACCCTGCAGTTCCTCTCCCCTATCCTTTGGAGAGCGCCTCCTCTTGAGATGCGATGGGAATGCCGGGAATTCTTTCCGAACCAAGCAGGGAAAGGATTCGTCCTCTCGAGCTACGAGCCGGAAACGGAGCTCCTCTGGATGTGGCCGGGACCCTCGTTCTTCCTCTTGAGTGGAGACGGGTATTTCGGGGAACTTCTTGAGTTGCAGCATGGCTGTGAAAGACACTTTGGAAGTTCCAGAGGTCAAGTGTGATTAGCCTCGAGGACCTCAGTGGAAACGGGCCTCATCTCGCCTGCAGGGGAGAACCTCCTGGATTTTACCAAGTTGCGGCAGGTGCTCTTGACTTACGACGGGGACCTCATGGACCCGCTCTGGTGACCTCAGGAAAGGCCAGTCCCCATGCGAGTTGCTAGAGGGCCTGTCGCTGTTCCTCTTCCGTCGATGCCAGGGCCTAAGACCTTGTGTGGAGTCGGGGCTGGAACCTGAGGATTCCTCTCCAGTGCTGACATGGATCTTGGGGTACTTCTGGAGTCTCTCCTGGGGAGTCAGTGCTCATCTCGTGTGGGGGCATGCTCGTAAGCTTTCCTCACGAACTGTAGCAGCAGTGTCACACTTCCCGTCGCGGGGATCAAGGGATCTGTGGCTTTCCCTCGAGGCTTTCCGACGAGGATTTCCCACAGGGCTGTCCCACGTGGGACATGCCATGGTGGAGTGAGCGGATCCTCGGCGTGAAAGTAGAGGCAGTGCAGGGAAAACAAATTCCTCTGGAATGGACTGAGATATCTGGGGGTCCCTTGGAATTGTGGCACAACACTGGGGTTTCTCTCGCCTTTCCTGTTGAGAGCGCCTCTTCTTGAGATGGGACGGGAAAGCCGGGAATTCTTTCCAGACGAAGCAGGAAAAGAATCCCTAATCTCAAGCTTCGAGGTGGAAACCAGGCTCCTCTGAATGTGGGCGGGACCCTCGTGCTTCCTCTCGAGTGGAAACTGGTATGTCGGGGAACTTCTTGAGTTGCAGCAAGCGTGTGAAGGACCCTTTGGAAGTTCCAGAGGTTAGGTGTGATTAGCCTCGAGACGCCTCAGCGGAAATGGGCCTCATCTCGCCTGGAGGGGAGAACCTCCTGGATGTTCTCGAGTTGCTGCAGGTGCTCTCGACTTAAGACGGGGACCTCAGGGACCCGCTCTGGTGGCCTCAGTAAAGGCCAGTCCCCATGCGAGTAGCTCGGGGGCCTCTTGGGATTCCTCTCCCTTCGATGCCGGGGCCTAAGACCTTGTGTGGAGTCGGTGCAGAAACCTGAGGATTCCTCTCCAGTGCTGACATGGATCTTAGGGTACTTCTGGAGTCTCCCCAGGGGAGTCAGTCCTCCTCTCAGTGGGGGCATGCACGTGCGCTTTCCTCCCGCGTTGTAGCAGAAGTGTCACCCTCCCGTCGCGTGGATCATGGGATCAGTGGCTTTCCCTCGAGGCTTTCCCACGAGGCTTTCCCACGAGGATTTCCCACGAGGCTTTCCCACAGGGCTGTCCCACGTGCCACCGTGGTGTGAGTCGATCCTGGGCTTGAAAGTGGAGGCAGTGCAGGGACAACAGGTTTCCCTGGAGTGGACTGAGACATCTGGGGGACTCTGGGAATGGTGGCACGACCCTGGAGTTCCTCTCGCCTTTCCTGTGGAGAGCGCCTCCTCTTGAGATGCGACGGGAACGCCTGGAATTCTTCCCCGACCACGCAGGGAAAGGATCCCACCTCTCGAGCTTTGAGGCGGAAACGGGGCTCCTCTGGATGTGGGCGGGACTCTCGTGCTTCCTCTCCAGTGCAGAAGGGTATGTCGGGGAACTTCTTGAGTTGCAGCAAGGGTGTGAAGGACCCTTTGGAAGTTCCAGAGTTTAGATGTGATTAGCCTCGAGACGCCTCAGCGGAAATGGGCCTCATCTCGCCTGGAGGGGAGAACCTCCTGGATTTTCTCGAGTTGAGGCAGGTGCTCTCGAATTACGACGGGGACTTCAGGGACCCACTCTGGTGACCTCAGGAAAGGCCAGTCCCCTTGCGAGTTGCTCCGGGGCCTCTCGGGATTCCTCTCCCGTCGATGCCGGGGCCTAAGACCTTGTGTGGAGTCGGTGCCGGAACCTGAGGATTCCTCTCCAGTGCTGACATGGATCCTGGGGTACTTCTGGAGTTTCCCCAGGGGAGTCAGTCCTGCTCTCGAGTGGGGGCATGCACGTGCGCTTTCCTCCCGAGCTGTAGCAGCAGTGTCACATATCCGTTCGCGTGGATCAAGGGATCTGTGGCTTTCCCTCAAGGCATTCCCACGAGGCTTTCCCACAGGGCTGTCCCACGTGTCACCGTGGTGTGATTCGATCCTCGGCTTGAAAGTCGAGGCAGTGCAGGGAAAGCAGGTTTCCCTGGAATGGACTGAGACATCTGGGGGACTCTGGGAATGATGGCACGACCCTGGAAGTTCCTCTCGCCTTTCTGTGGAGAGCGCCTCCTCTTGAGATGCGACGGGAACGCTGGGAATTTTTCCTGACCACGCAGGGAAAGGATCCCCCTCTCGAGCTAGGAGGCAGAAACGGGGCCCCTCTGGATGTGGGCGGGACTCTCCTCCTTCCTCTGGAGTGGAGACGGGTATGTCGGGGAACTTCTTGAGTTGCAGCAAGGTTGTGAAAGACCCCTTGGAAGTTCCAGAGGTTAGGTGTGATTAGCCTCGAGACGCCTCAGCGGAAATGGGCCTCTTCTCGCCTGGAGGGGAGAACCTCCTGGATTTTCTCGGGTTGCGGCACGTGCTCTCGACTTACGATGGGGACCTCAGGGACCCGCTCTGGTGGCTTCAAGAAAGGCCAGTCCCCATGCGAGTTTCTTGGGGGCCTCTCGGGATTCATCTCCCGTCAATGCCGGGGCCTAAGACCTTGTGTGGAGTTGAGCAGGAACCTGAGGATTCCTGTCCAGTGCTTACATGGATCTGGGGGTACTTCTGGAGTCTCCCCAGGGGAGTCAGACCTCGTCTCGATTGGGGGCATGCATGTGCGATTTCCTCACGAGCTGTAGCAGCAGTCTCAGGTTTCCCTTCTGGTGGATCAAGGGATATGTGGCTTTCCTTCGAGGCTTTCCCAAGAGGCTTTCCCACAGGGATGTCCCACGTGCCACCGTGGTGTGAGTCGATCCTCGGCTTGAAAGTCGAGGCAGTGCAGGGAAAACAGGTTTCCCTGGAATGGACTGAGACATCTGGAGGACTCTGTGTATGTGGCACGACCCTGGAGTTCCTCTCGCCCTTCCTGTGGAGAGCGCCTGCTCTTGAGATGCGACGGGAACGCCGGGAATTCTTTCCCGACCACGCAGGGAAAGGATCCCTCCTCTCGAGCTAGGAGGCGGAAACGGGGCTCCTCTGGATGTGGGCGGGACTCTCGTGCTTCATATCGAGTGGAGACGGGTATGTCTGGGAGCTTCTTGAGTTGCAGCAAGTGGTGTGAAGGACCCGTTGGAAGTTCCAGAGGTTAGGTGTGATTAGCCTTGAGATGCCTCAGCGGAAATGGGCCTCATCTCGCCTGGATGGGGGAACCTCCTGGATTTTCTCGACTTGCGGCAGGTGCTCTCGACTTACGTCGGGGACATCAGGGACCCGCTCTGGTGGCCTCAGGAAAGGCCAGTCCCCATGCGAGAAGCTCGGGCCTCTCGGGATTCCTCTCCCGTCGATGCTGTGGCCTAAGACCTTGTGTGGAGTCAGTGCCGGAACCTGAGGATTCCTCTCCAGTGCTGACATGGATCTTGGGGTACTTCTGGAGTCTCCCCAGGGGTGTCAGTCCTAGTCTCGAGTGGGGGCATGTACGTGTGCTTTCCTCCCGAGCTGTAGCAGCAGTGTCGCGCTTCCCTTCGCGTGGATCACGGGATCTGTGGCTTTCCCTCGAGGCTTTCCCACCAGGCTTTCCACGAGGCTTTCCCACAGGGCTGTCCCACGTGCCACCGTGGTGTGAGTCGATCCTCGCTTGAAACCCATTTCAGCTGAGGCTCTCGAGAGTAAATCAAACTAAGTCTGGAATTTCCAAAGTGTCCGGTTCATTCAAATCCCCTTTTGCTTCATGCAACGTTAAGAAGTTCCCGAAAACACTGTCTCCACTCGGAGGTGATGATAAAGGCACCGAGTCCCCTGTCCACATCCAGGAGGAACCGTTTCGCCTCTTTTAGCTCGCGAGAGCGGTCCTTCTCCCTGCGTGTCAGGAAAGGAATTCCCGTGTTCCCATAGGCATCTCAAGACGAGCCCTCCTCCACAAGAGAAAGAGCGCGGCTCGGATGATAAGAAGAGGAGGAACTCCAGAGGGTGATGCCTGCACAAATCCGAGAGTCCCCAGATTGTCTCAGTACCCATTCCAGGAAACCTGTATTCCCTGCACTGACTCACGTGTCAAGCCGAGGATCGACTCACACACGGATGGCCGTCGGAATCGTCCCTCGTGGAAAAGCCTGGAAGCCGTTTGTCTGTTGGAAAGCCTCGTAGGGAAAGCCAGCCACTATTCCTTGATCCACAGGGGAAACATGAACTGCGCTTTCCAGCTCGGAGGAATGCGCACATGCAGCCCAGATCGGACGAGGCTTGACTCCCCTTAGGTGGAGACTCCGAAGTACCCCAAGACCATGTCGCACTGACGAGGATCCTCAGGAGGTTCCGTCACACTCCAAGCAAAGGTCTTAGGCCCCGGCATCGACGGAGATCGAGGCCCAGAGGCCCCCAGAATTCTTCGATGGACTAGGCCTTTCTGGCCAGAGGGCCACCCAGAGCGCGGTCCCTGAGGTCCCCCCATCGTAAAGTCGAGAGAGTGCCAACCACGACGGAAATATCCAGAATCGTTCTCCCCTCCAGGGAGATGAGTGCCCATTTCGCTTGGCGAGCGGTCTCTCGGGCTTATCACACTAACTCTGGAAACCCTTCAATGGTCCTCCACAACCATTGTTGCAAACTCAAAAGTTCCTCCGAATACCGTCTCCAACTCCGAGAGGAAGAGAGAGTCCCGGCCCCATCAGAGGGGCCCGTTTCTACCTCCTAAGCCTCGATGGAGAGGGGATCCTTTCCTGCGTGGTCGGAAAGAATTTCCCGGCGTTTCCCGTCGCATGCTCAAGAGGAGTGCTGTCTACCACAGAAAGGCGAGAGAACCTTCAGAGATCGCTGCCATCCTCCCAGGTCCCCCAGATGTCTTCAGCTCCATTCCAGGAAAACCTGCTCCCTGCCTGCTCGACTTTCAACGAGTCGAATAACCACGGTGACTCGTTGGGACAGCCCTGTGGGAAAGCCTCGTGTAAACTGACGGCTTGATGAGGAATAGCCACACGATCTCTTGATCCACCCGGACAGGAAATGTGCACCTGCTACGCTCGGTGAGCAGCGCACGTGCATGCACGCCACTTCGAGAGCGAGGATGGACTCCCCTGGGGAAATCCCAGAAGTACCCCAGAGATCCATGTCAGATGGAGAGGAATCCTCAGGTTCCGGACCGACTCCCACGAACGTCTTGGCCCGGGCATCGACGTGAGAGGAAGGCCCTAGAGGCCCGAATATACTGCGCAGTGGGACTGGCCTTTCCTGAGGCACCAGAGTGCAGGTCCCTGAGAGTCCCCGTCGAATTCGAGAGACTGTCCCAACTCACGGAGAAAATCCAGGGAGCCGTTCTCCCCTCCAGGCGGATTGAGGCCATTTCCGCTAGGCGTCTCGAGGCCTAATCACAACTAAACTCTGGAAATTCCAAAGGTCCTTTCACACCCTTGTGCCAACAAGAAGATCCGCCTTATACTCTGCCACTGGAAGAGGAAGCCGCAGGAGTCCCGGCCCACATCCAGAGGAGGGCCCGTTCCGCCTCATAGCTCGAGAGGTGGGATCCTTCCCTGCGGGTTGGTGGGAAGAATCCCAGCGTTCCCGTCGCATCTCAAGAGAGTCCGCTGCTCCAAGGAAAGGCGCGAGGAGGACTTCCAGGGGTCGCTGCCACCCATTACCAGAGTCACCCCAGATGTCTCAGTCCACTCCAGGGGAAACCTGTTCCCTGCACTGCTGAT
>NW_017212634.1:0-16391 GCF_001704415.2 Capra hircus
TCCCTAGCACTCTCCTCCCCAGCAGAGACATGTGCAGGTGTTGGGGCCCTGATCCTGCGTGTCTGGGTTCCTGCCCACAGCCCCAACTCAGGGGAAGCAGCCCCTGAGGCAAGACCTGCTGGAGGAGCCCTGCGCCCCCGCCTGATAGGCGAGTGCACAGCCAGCAGGGAAGCGAGCCTCCTCGGGGGAAGAGGAGGCAGCAAGTCCCCGTCAAGCTGAAATCCCTGCTTACACGAAGCTAAGTGCGACTCCAGTACGGCAGATCTCTAGCTCTGTTCAGAGGCCCGATCTGGCAGAGTTCCTGGCACCAAGATGCTCTGCCATAGGCGAGCCTTGCGCAGACTTGCCTTGCTTTAAGGCTCCCTCCCAGGAAGGAGCAGGCTGTGTGAGGCTCGGAAACGCCACTGGCGCCTTCCTGGCTTCAGCTCTACCCCTGCCTTGCCTTTGCACTTAGGTCCCAAGCGTCCTTGAGGAGGGCTTAGGGGCTGGTGGGTTGCACACTGCCAAGGGCTCCAGCAGTGAAAGCTCTGTCAGAGGGAAGCGAAGGGCAACAGCAGGGCTCCTTCAGCGGTTCCTTGGCCGCCCAGACAAAGCTCCGCACGGAGAGCACCAGGTTCCAAGGGCCCCTGGCTGGGTTTTGCATCCCCACACTCCCAGAGGCTGACTCCGTGGGTGCCTAGAAAGTGTGTGAGAGACGTAGGTTCCCTAGCACTCTCCTCCCCAGCAGAGACATGTGCAGGTGGTTGGGGCCTTATCCTGCGTGTCTGGGTTCCCGCCCACAGCCTCAACTCAGGGGAAGCAGCCCCTGAGGCAAGACCTGCTGGAGGAGCCCTGCGCGCCCGCCTGATAGGCGAGAGCACAGCCAGCAGTGTAGCGAGCCTCCTCGGGAGAAGAGGAGGCAGCCGAGCCCAGTCAAGAGGAAAGCCCTGCTTGCACGGAGCTAAGTGGGCCTCCAGTACGGCAGAGCTCTAGCTCTGCTCAGAGCCCCGATCTGGCAGAGTTTCTGGCGCGAGGCTGCTCGGCCGGGGCTCGCCTTGCCCAGACTTGCCTTGCTTTTAGGCTCCCTCCCCAGGAAGGAGCTGTCTGAGCGAGCCTGGGAGACGCCACTGGTGCCTTCCTTGCCTCAGCTCCAATCCTGCCTTGCCTTTGCACATAGGTGCCAGGCGTCGTTGGGGAGGCTTAGGGGGTGGTGGGTTGCACACTGCCAAGGGCTTCAGCAGTGAGAGCTCTGTCAGAGGGAAGGGAAGGGCAACTGCAGGGCTCCTCCAGCGGTTTCTAGGCCGCCTAGAATCAGCGCCGCACCGAGAGCACCAGGCTCCCAGGGCCCCTGGCTGGGGTTTTCAGCCCCGCACACACGGAGGCTGATTCCTTGGGTGCCCAGAAAGTGTATGACAGACGTAGGTTCCCTAGCACTCTCCTCCCCAGCAGAGACATGTGCAGGTGTTTGGGGCCTGATCCTGCGTGTCTGGGTTCCTGCCCACAGCCCCAACTCAGGGGAAGCAGCCCCTGAGGCAAGACCTGCTGGAGGAGCCCTGCGCCCCCGCCTGATAGGCGAGTGCACAGCCAGCAGGGAAGCGAGCCTCCTCGGGGAAGAGGAGGCAGCCCAGCCCCGTCAAGTTGAAAGCCCTGCTTGCACGGAGCTAAGTGCGCCTCCAGTACGGCAGAGCTCTAGCTCTGCTCAGAGCCCCGATCTGGCAGAGTTCCTGGCGCGAGGCTGCTCTGCCGGGGGCTAGCCTTGCCCAGACTTGCCTTGCTTTTAGGCTGCCTCTCCAGGAAGGAGCAGGCAGCAGGAGCCTGGGAGTCGCCACTGGCGCCTTTCTTGCCTCAGCTCCAATCCTGCCTTGCCTTTGCACTTAGGTCCCAGTCCTCCTTAAGGAGAGCTTAGGGGCTGGTGGGTTGCACACTGCCAAGGGCTCCAGCAGTGAGAATTCTGTCAGAGGGAAGGGAAGGGCAACTGCAGGGCTCCTCCAGCGGTTGCTTGGCCGCCCAGATTCAGCGCCACACGGAGAGCACCAGGCTCCCAGGTCCCCTGGCTGGGGTTTTCAGCCCCGCACACACGGAGGCTGATTCCTTGGGTGCCCAGAAAGTGTATGACAGACGTAGGTTCCCTAGCACTCTCCTCCCCAGCAGAGACATGTGCAGGTGTTTGGGGCCTGATCCTGCGTGTCTGGGTTCCTGCCCACAGCCCCAACTCAGGGGAAGCAGCCCCTGAGGCAAGACCTGCTGGAGGAGCCCTGCGCCCCGCCTGATAGGCGAGTGCACAGCCAGCAGGGAAGCGAGCCTCCTCGGGGAAGAGGAGGCAGCAAGTCCCCGTCAAGCTGAAATCCCTGCTTACACGAAGCTAAGTGCGACTCCAGTACGGCAGATCTCTAGCTCTGTTCAGAGGCCCGATCTGGCAGAGTTCCTGGCACCAAGATGCTCTGCCATAGGCGAGCCTTGCGCAGACTTGCCTTGCTTTAAGGCTCCCTCCCCAGGAAGGAGCAGGCTGTGTGAGGCTCGGAAACGCCACTGGCGCCTTCCTGGCTTCAGCTCTACCCCTGCCTTGCCTTTGCACTTAGGTCCCAAGCGTCCTTGAGGAGGGCTTAGGGGCTGGTGGGTTGCACACTGCCAAGGGCTCCAGCAGTGAAAGCTCTGTCAGAGGGAAGCGAAGGGCAACAGCAGGGCTCCTTCAGCGGTTCCTTGGCCGCCCAGACAAAGCTCCGCACGGAGAGCACCAGGTTCCAAGGGCCCCTGGCTGGGTTTTGCATCCCCACACTCCCAGAGGCTGACTCCGTGGGTGCCTAGAAAGTGTGTGAGAGACGTAGGTTCCCTAGCACTCTCCTCCCCAGCAGAGACATGTGCAGGTGGTTGGGGCCTTATCCTGCGTGTCTGGGTTCCCGCCCACAGCCTCAACTCAGGGGAAGCAGCCCCTGAGGCAAGACCTGCTGGAGGAGCCCTGCGCGCCCGCCTGATAGGCGAGAGCACAGCCAGCAGTGTAGCGAGCCTCCTCGGGAGAAGAGGAGGCAGCCGAGCCCAGTCAAGAGGAAAGCCCTGCTTGCACGGAGCTAAGTGGGCCTCCAGTACGGCAGAGCTCTAGCTCTGCTCAGAGCCCCGATCTGGCAGAGTTTCTGGCGCGAGGCTGCTCGGCCGGGGGCTCGCCTTGCCCAGACTTGCCTTGCTTTTAGGCTCCCTCCCCAGGAAGGAGCTGTCTGAGCGAGCCTGGGAGACGCCACTGGTGCCTTCCTTGCCTCAGCTCCAATCCTGCCTTGCCTTTGCACATAGGTGCCAGGCGTCGTTGGGGAGGGCTTAGGGGGTGGTGGGTTGCACACTGCCAAGGGCTTCAGCAGTGAGAGCTCTGTCAGAGGGAAGGGAAGGGCAACTGCAGGGCTCCTCCAGCGGTTTCTAGGCCGCCTAGAATCAGCGCCGCACCGAGAGCACCAGGCTCCCAGGGCCCCTGGCTGGGGTTTTCAGCCCCGCACACACGGAGGCTGATTCCTTGGGTGCCCAGAAAGTGTATGACAGACGTAGGTTCCCTAGCACTCTCCTCCCCAGCAGAGACATGTGCAGGTGTTTGGGGCCTGATCCTGCGTGTCTGGGTTCCTGCCCACAGCCCCAACTCAGGGGAAGCAGCCCCTGAGGCAAGACCTGCTGGAGGAGCCCTGCGCCCCCGCCTGATAGGCGAGTGCACAGCCAGCAGGGAAGCGAGCCTCCTCGGGGGAAGAGGAGGCAGCCCAGCCCCGTCAAGTTGAAAGCCCTGCTTGCACGGAGCTAAGTGCGCCTCCAGTACGGCAGAGCTCTAGCTCTGCTCAGAGCCCCGATCTGGCAGAGTTCCTGGCGCGAGGCTGCTCTGCCGGGGGCTAGCCTTGCCCAGACTTGCCTTGCTTTTAGGCTGCCTCTCCAGGAAGGAGCAGGCAGCAGGAGCCTGGGAGTCGCCACTGGCGCCTTTCTTGCCTCAGCTCCAATCCTGCCTTGCCTTTGCACTTAGGTCCCAGTCCTCCTTAAGGAGAGCTTAGGGGCTGGTGGGTTGCACACTGCCAAGGGCTCCAGCAGTGAGAATTCTGTCAGAGGGAAGGGAAGGGCAACTGCAGGGCTCCTCCAGCGGTTGCTTGGCCGCCCAGATTCAGCGCCACACGGAGAGCACCAGGCTCCCAGGTCCCCTGGCTGGGGTTTTCAGCCCCGCACACACGGAGGCTGATTCCTTGGGTGCCCAGAAAGTGTATGACAGACGTAGGTTCCCTAGCACTCTCCTCCCCAGCAGAGACATGTGCAGGTGTTTGGGGCCTGATCCTGCGTGTCTGGGTTCCTGCCCACAGCCCCAACTCAGGGGAAGCAGCCCCTGAGGCAAGACCTGCTGGAGGAGCCCTGCGCCCCCGCCTGATAGGCGAGTGCACAGCCAGCAGGGAAGCGAGCCTCCTCGGGGAAGAGGAGGCAGCAAGTCCCCGTCAAGCTGAAATCCCTGCTTACACGAAGCTAAGTGCGACTCCAGTACGGCAGATCTCTAGCTCTGTTCAGAGGCCCGATCTGGCAGAGTTCCTGGCACCAAGATGCTCTGCCATAGGCGAGCCTTGCGCAGACTTGCCTTGCTTTAAGGCTCCCTCCCCAGGAAGGAGCAGGCTGTGTGAGGCTCGGAAACGCCACTGGCGCCTTCCTGGCTTCAGCTCTACCCCTGCCTTGCCTTTGCACTTAGGTCCCAAGCGTCCTTGAGGAGGGCTTAGGGGCTGGTGGGTTGCACACTGCCAAGGGCTCCAGCAGTGAAAGCTCTGTCAGAGGGAAGCGAAGGGCAACAGCAGGGCTCCTTCAGCGGTTCCTTGGCCGCCCAGACAAAGCTCCGCACGGAGAGCACCAGGTTCCAAGGGCCCCTGGCTGGGTTTTGCATCCCCACACTCCCAGAGGCTGACTCCGTGGGTGCCTAGAAAGTGTGTGAGAGACGTAGGTTCCCTAGCACTCTCCTCCCCAGCAGAGACATGTGCAGGTGGTTGGGGCCTTATCCTGCGTGTCTGGGTTCCCGCCCACAGCCTCAACTCAGGGGAAGCAGCCCCTGAGGCAAGACCTGCTGGAGGAGCCCTGCGCGCCCGCCTGATAGGCGAGAGCACAGCCAGCAGTGTAGCGAGCCTCCTCGGGAGAAGAGGAGGCAGCCGAGCCCAGTCAAGAGGAAAGCCCTGCTTGCACGGAGCTAAGTGGGCCTCCAGTACGGCAGAGCTCTAGCTCTGCTCAGAGCCCCGATCTGGCAGAGTTTCTGGCGCGAGGCTGCTCGGCCGGGGCTCGCCTTGCCCAGACTTGCCTTGCTTTTAGGCTCCCTCCCCAGGAAGGAGCTGTCTGAGCGAGCCTGGGAGACGCCACTGGTGCCTTCCTTGCCTCAGCTCCAATCCTGCCTTGCCTTTGCACATAGGTGCCAGGCGTGTTGGGGAGGGCTTAGGGGGGTGGTGGGTTGCACACTGCCAAGGGCTTCAGCAGTGAGAGCTCTGTCAGAGGGAAGGGAAGGGCAACTGCAGGGCTCCTCCAGCGGTTTCTAGGCCGCCTAGAATCAGCGCCGCACCGAGAGCACCAGGCTCCCAGGGCCCCTGGCTGGGGTTTTCAGCCCCGCACACACGGAGGCTGATTCCTTGGGTGCCCAGAAAGTGTATGACAGACGTAGGTTCCCTAGCACTCTCCTCCCCAGCAGAGACATGTGCAGGTGTTTGGGGCCTGATCCTGCGTGTCTGGGTTCCTGCCCACAGCCCCAACTCAGGGGAAGCAGCCCCTGAGGCAAGACCTGCTGGAGGAGCCCTGCGCCCCCGCCTGATAGGCGAGTGCACAGCCAGCAGGGAAGCGAGCCTCCTCGGGGGAAGAGGAGGCAGCCCAGCCCCGTCAAGTTGAAAGCCCTGCTTGCACGGAGCTAAGTGCGCCTCCAGTACGGCAGAGCTCTAGCTCTGCTCAGAGCCCCGATCTGGCAGAGTTCCTGGCGCGAGGCTGCTCTGCCGGGGCTAGCCTTGCCCAGACTTGCCTTGCTTTTAGGCTGCCTCTCCAGGAAGGAGCAGGCAGCAGGAGCCTGGGAGTCGCCACTGGCGCCTTTCTTGCCTCAGCTCCAATCCTGCCTTGCCTTTGCACTTAGGTCCCAGTCCTCCTTAAGGAGAGCTTAGGGGCTGGTGGGTTGCACACTGCCAAGGGCTCCAGCAGTGAGAATTCTGTCAGAGGGAAGGGAAGGGCAACTGCAGGGCTCCTCCAGCGGTTGCTTGGCCGCCCAGATTCAGCGCCACACGGAGAGCACCAGGCTCCCAGGGCCCCTGGCTGGGGTTTTCAGCCCCGCACACACGGAGGCTGATTCCTTGGGTGCCCAGAAAGTGTATGACAGACGTAGGTTCCCTAGCACTCTCCTCCCCAGCAGAGACATGTGCAGGTGTTTGGGGCCTGATCCTGCGTGTCTGGGTTCCTGCCCACAGCCCCAACTCAGGGGAAGCAGCCCCTGAGGCAAGACCTGCTGGAGGAGCCCTGCGCCCCCGCCTGATAGGCGAGTGCACAGCCAGCAGGGAAGCGAGCCTCCTCGGGGAAGAGGAGGCAGCAAGTCCCCGTCAAGCTGAAATCCCTGCTTACACGAAGCTAAGTGCGACTCCAGTACGGCAGATCTCTAGCTCTGTTCAGAGGCCCGATCTGGCAGAGTTCCTGGCACCAAGATGCTCTGCCATAGGCGAGCCTTGCGCAGACTTGCCTTGCTTTAAGGCTCCCTCCCCAGGAAGGAGCAGGCTGTGTGAGGCTCGGAAACGCCACTGGCGCCTTCCTGGCTTCAGCTCTACCCCTGCCTTGCCTTTGCACTTAGGTCCCAAGCGTCCTTGAGGAGGGCTTAGGGGCTGGTGGGTTGCACACTGCCAAGGGCTCCAGCAGTGAAAGCTCTGTCAGAGGGAAGCGAAGGGCAACAGCAGGGCTCCTTCAGCGGTTCCTTGGCCGCCCAGACAAAGCTCCGCACGGAGAGCACCAGGTTCCAAGGGCCCCTGGCTGGGTTTTGCATCCCCACACTCCCAGAGGCTGACTCCGTGGGTGCCTAGAAAGTGTGTGAGAGACGTAGGTTCCCTAGCACTCTCCTCCCCAGCAGAGACATGTGCAGGTGGTTGGGGCCTTATCCTGCGTGTCTGGGTTCCCGCCCACAGCCCCAACTCAGGGGAAGCAGCCCCTGAGGCAAGACCTGCTGGAGGAGCCCTGCGCGCCCGCCTGATAGGCGAGAGCACAGCCAGCAGTGTAGCGAGCCTCCTCGGGAGAAGAGGAGGCAGCCGAGCCCAGTCAAGAGGAAAGCCCTGCTTGCACGGAGCTAAGTGGGCCTCCAGTACGGCAGAGCTCTAGCTCTGCTCAGAGCCCCGATCTGGCAGAGTTTCTGGCGCGAGGCTGCTCGGCCGGGGGCTCGCCTTGCCCAGACTTGCCTTGCTTTTAGGCTCCCTCCCAGGAAGGAGCTGTCTGAGCGAGCCTGGGAGACGCCACTGGTGCCTTCCTTGCCTCAGCTCCAATCCTGCCTTGCCTTTGCACATAGGTGCCAGGCGTCGTTGGGGAGGGCTTAGGGGGTGGTGGGTTGCACACTGCCAAGGGCTTCAGCAGTGAGAGCTCTGTCAGAGGGAAGGGAAGGGCAACTGCAGGGCTCCTCCAGCGGTTTCTAGGCCGCCTAGAATCAGCGCCGCACCGAGAGCACCAGGCTCCCAGGGCCCCTGGCTGGGGTTTTCAGCCCCGCACACACGGAGGCTGATTCCTTGGGTGCCCAGAAAGTGTATGACAGACGTAGGTTCCCTAGCACTCTCCTCCCCAGCAGAGACATGTGCAGGTGTTGGGGCCTGATCCTGCGTGTCTGGGTTCCTGCCCACAGCCCCAACTCAGGGGAAGCAGCCCCTGAGGCAAGACCTGCTGGAGGAGCCCTGCGCCCCGCCTGATAGGCGAGTGCACAGCCAGCAGGGAAGCGAGCCTCCTCGGGGGAAGAGGAGGCAGCCCAGCCCCGTCAAGTTGAAAGCCCTGCTTGCACGGAGCTAAGTGCGCCTCCAGTACGGCAGAGCTCTAGCTCTGCTCAGAGCCCCGATCTGGCAGAGTTCCTGGCGCGAGGCTGCTCTGCCGGGGGCTAGCCTTGCCCAGACTTGCCTTGCTTTTAGGCTGCCTCTCCAGGAAGGAGCAGGCAGGAGCCTGGGAGTCGCCACTGGCGCCTTTCTTGCCTCAGCTCCAATCCTGCCTTGCCTTTGCACTTAGGTCCCAGTCCTCCTTAAGGAGAGCTTAGGGGCTGGTGGGTTGCACACTGCCAAGGGCTCCAGCAGTGAGAATTCTGTCAGAGGGAAGGGAAGGGCAACTGCAGGGCTCCTCCAGCGGTTGCTTGGCCGCCCAGATTCAGCGCCACACGGAGAGCACCAGGCTCCCAGGGCCCCCTGGCTGGGGTTTTCAGCCCCGCACACACGGAGGCTGATTCCTTGGGTGCCCAGAAAGTGTATGACAGACGTAGGTTCCCTAGCACTCTCCTCCCCAGCAGAGACATGTGCAGGTGTTTGGGGCCTGATCCTGCGTGTCTGGGTTCCTGCCCACAGCCCCAACTCAGGGGAAGCAGCCCCTGAGGCAAGACCTGCTGCTGGAGGAGCCCTGCGCCCCCGCCTGATAGGCGAGTGCACAGCCAGCAGGGAAGCGAGCCTCCTCGGGGGAAGAGGAGGCAGCAAGTCCCGTCAAGCTGAAATCCCTGCTTACACGAAGCTAAGTGCGACTCCAGTACGGCAGATCTCTAGCTCTGTTCAGAGGCCCGATCTGGCAGAGTTCCTGGCACCAAGATGCTCTGCCATAGGCGAGCCTTGCGCAGACTTGCCTTGCTTTAAGGCTCCCTCCCCAGGAAGGAGCAGGCTGTGTGAGGCTCGGAAACGCCACTGGCGCCTTCCTGGCTTCAGCTCTACCCCTGCCTTGCCTTTGCACTTAGGTCCCAAGCGTCCTTGAGGAGGGCTTAGGGGCTGGTGGGTTGCACACTGCCAAGGGCTCCAGCAGTGAAAGCTCTGTCAGAGGGAAGCGAAGGGCAACAGCAGGGCTCCTTCAGCGGTTCTTGGCCGCCCAGACAAAGCTCCGCACGGAGAGCACCAGGTTCCAAGGGCCCCTGGCTGGGTTTTGCATCCCCCACACTCCAGAGGCTGACTCCGTGGGTGCCTAGAAAGTGTGTGAGAGACGTAGGTTCCCTAGCACTCTCCTCCCCAGCAGAGACATGTGCAGGTGGTTGGGGCCTTATCCTGCGTGTCTGGGTTCCCGCCCACAGCCCAACTCAGGGGAAGCAGCCCCTGAGGCAAGACCTGCTGGAGGAGCCCTGCGCGCCCGCCTGATAGGCGAGAGCACAGCCAGCAGTGTAGCGAGCCTCCTCGGGAGAAGAGGAGGCAGCCGAGCCCAGTCAAGAGAAAAGCCCTGCTTGCACGGAGCTAAGTGGGCCTCCAGTACGGCAGAGCTCTAGCTCTGCTCAGAGCCCCGATCTGGCAGAGTTTCTGGCGCGAGGCTGCTCGGCCGGGGCTCGCCTTGCCCAGACTTGCCTTGCTTTTAGGCTCCCTCCCCAGGAAGGAGCTGTCTGAGCGAGCCTGGGAGACGCCACTGGTGCCTTCCTTGCCTCAGCTCCAATCCTGCCTTGCCCTTTGCACATAGGTGCCAGGCGTGGTTGGGGAGGGCTTAGGGGTGGTGGGTTGCACACTGCCAAGGGCTTCAGCAGTGAGAGCTCTGTCAGAGGGAAGGGAAGGGCAACTGCAGGGCTCCTCCAGCGGTTTTCTAGGCCGCCTAGAAATCAGCGCCGCACCGAGAGCACCAGGCTCCCAGGGCCCCTGGCTGGGTTTTCAGCCCCGCACACACGGAGGCTGATTCCTTGGGTGCCCAGAAAGTGTATGACAGACGTAGGTTCCCTAGCACTCTCCTCCCCAGCAGAGACATGTGCAGGTGGTTTGGGGCCTGATCCTGCGTGTCTGGGTCCTGCCCACAGCCCCAAACTCAGGGGAAGCAGCCCCTGAGGCAAGACCTGCTGGAGGAGCCCTGCGCCCCCGCCTGATAGGCGAAGTGCACAGCCAGCAGGGAAGCGAGCCTCCTCGGGGGAAGAGGAGGCAGCCCAGCCCCGTCAAGTTGAAAGCCCTGCTTGCACGGAGCTAAGTGCGCCTCCAGTACGGCAGAGCTCTAGCTCTGCTCAGAGCCCCGATCTGGCAGAGTTCCTGGCGCGAGGCTGCTCTGCCGGGGGCTAGCCTTGCCCAGACTTGCCTTGCTTTTAGGCTGCCTCTCCAGGAAGGAGCAGGCAGCAGGAGCCTGGGAGTCGCCACTGGCGCCTTTTCTTGCCTCAGGCTCCAATCCTGCCTTGCCTTTGCACTTAGGTCCCAGTCCTCCTTAAGGAGAGCTTAGGGGCTGGTGGGTTGCACACTGCCAAGGGCTCCAGCCGTGAGAATTCTGTCAGAGGGAAGGGAAGGGGCAACTTCAGGGCTCCTCCAGCGGTTGCTTGGCCGCCCAGATTCAGCGCCACACGGAGAGCACCAGGCTCCCAGGGCCCCTGGCTGGGGTTTTTCAGCCCCGCACACACGGAGGCTGATTCCTTGGGTGCCCAGAAAGTGTATGACACACGTAGGTTCCCTAGCACTCTCCTCCCCAGCAGAGACATGTGCAGGTGGTTGGGGCCTGATCCTGCGTGTCTGGGTTCCTGCCCACAGCCCCAACTCAGGGGAAGCAGCCCCTGAGGCAAGACCTGCTGGAGGAGCCCTGCGCCCCCGCCTGATAGGCGACGTGCACAGCCAGCAGGGAAGCGAGCCTCCTCGGGGGAAGAGGAGGCCAGCAAGTCCCCGTCAAGCTGAAATCCCTGCTTCCACGAAGCTAAGTGCCGACTCCAGTACGGCAGATCTCTAGCTCTGTTCAGAGGCCCGATCTGGCCAGAGTTCCTGGCACCAAGATGCTCTGCCATAGGCGAGCCTTGCGCAGACTTGCCTTGCTTTAAGGCTCCCTCCCCAGGAAGGAGCAGGCTGTGTGAGGCTCGGAAACGCCACTGGCGCCTTCCTGGCTTCAGCTCTACCCCTGCCTTGCCTTTGCACTTAGGTCCCAAGCGTCCTTGAGGAGGGCTTAGGGGCTGGTGGGTTGCACACTGCCAAGGGCTCCAGCAGTGAAAGCTCTGTCAGAGGGAAGCGAAGGGCAACAGCAGGGCTCCTTCAGCGGTTCCTTGGCCGCCCAGACAAAGCTCCGCACGGAGAGCACCAGGTTCCAAGGCCCCTGGCTGGGTTTTGCATCCCCACACTCCCAGAGGCTGACTCCGTGGGTGCCTAGAAAGTGTGTGAGAGACGTAGGTTCCCTAGCACTCTCCTCCCCAGCAGAGACATGTGCAGGTGGTTGGGGCCTTATCCTGCGTGTCTGGGTTCCCGCCCACAGCCTCAACTCAGGGGAAGCAGCCCCTGAGGCAAGACCTGCTGGAGGAGCCCTGCGCGCCCCGCCTGATAGGCGAGAGCACAGCCAGCAGTGTAGCGAGCCTCCTCGGGAGAAGAGGAGGCAGCCGAGCCCAGTCAAGAGAAAAGCCCTGCTTGCACGGAGCTAAGTGGCCTCCAGTACGGCAGAGCTCTAGCTCTGCTCAGAGCCCCGATCTGGCAGAGTTTCTGGCGCGAGGCTGCTCGCCGGGGCTCGCCTTGCCCAGACTTGCCTTGCTTTTAGGCTCCCTCCCCAGGAAGGAGCTGTCTGAGCGAGCCTGGGAGACGCCACTGGTGCCTTCCTTGCCTCAGCTCCAATCCTGCCTTGCCTTTGCACATAGGTGCCAGGCGTCGTTGGGGAGGGCTTAGGGGGTGGTGGGTTGCACACTGCCAAGGGCTTCAGCAGTGAGAGCTCTGTCAGAGGGAAGGGAAGGGCAACTGCAGGGCTCCTCCAGCGGTTTCTAGGCCGCCTAGAATCAGCGCCGCACCGAGAGCACCAGGCTCCCAGGGCCCCTGGCTGGGGTTTTCAGCCCCGCACACACGGAGGCTGATTCCTTGGGTGCCCAGAAAGTGTATGACAGACGTAGGTTCCCTAGCACTCTCCTCCCCAGCAGAGACATGTGCAGGTGTTTGGGGCCTGATCCTGCGTGTCTGGGTTCCTGCCCACAGCCCCAACTCAGGGGAAGCAGCCCCTGAGGCAAGACCTGCTGGAGGAGCCCTGCGCCCCCGCCTGATAGGCGAGTGCACAGCCAGCAGGGAAGCGAGCCTCCTCGGGGGAAGAGGAGGCAGCCCAGCCCCGTCAAGTTGAAAGCCCTGCTTGCACGGAGCTAAGTGCGCCTCCAGTACGGCAGAGCTCTAGCTCTGCTCAGAGCCCCGATCTGGCAGAGTTCCTGGCGCGAGGCTGCTCTGCCGGGGCTAGCCTTGCCCAGACTTGCCTTGCTTTTAGGCTGCCTCTCCAGGAAGGAGCAGGCAGCAGGAGCCTGGGAGTCGCCACTGGCGCCTTTCTTGCCTCAGCTCCAATCCTGCCTTGCCTTTGCACTTAGGTCCCAGTCCTCCTTAAGGAGAGCTTAGGGGCTGGTGGGTTGCACACTGCCAAGGGCTCCAGCAGTGAGAATCTGTCAGAGGGAAGGGAAGGGCAACTGCAGGGCTCCTCCAGCGGTTGCTTGGCCGCCCAGATTCAGCGCCACACGGAGAGCACCAGGCTCCCAGGGCCCCTGGCTGGGGTTTTCAGCCCCGCACACACGGAGGCTGATTCCTTGGGTGCCCAGAAAGTGTATGACAGACGTAGGTTCCCTAGCACTCTCCTCCCCAGCAGAGACATGTGCAGGTGTTTGGGGCCTGATCCTGCGTGTCTGGGTTCCTGCCCACAGCCCCAACTCAGGGGAAGCAGCCCCTGAGGCAAGACCTGCTGGAGGAGCCCTGCGCCCCCGCCTGATAGGCGAGTGCACAGCCAGCAGGGAAGCGAGCCTCCTCGGGGGAAGAGGAGGCAGCAGCCCCGTCAAGTTGAAAGCCCTGCTTGCACGGAGCTAAGTGCGCCTCCAGTACGGCAGAGCTCTAGCTCTGCTCAGAGCCCCGATCTGGCAGAGTTCCTGGCGCGAGGCTGCTCTGCCGGGGCTAGCCTTGCCCAGACTTGCCTTGCTTTTAGGCTGCCTCCCAGGAAGGAGCAGGCAGCAGGAGCCTGGCGCCACTGGCGCCTTTCTTGCCTCAGCTCCAATCCTGCCTTGCCTTTGCACTTAGGTCCCAGTCGTCCTTGGAGGCTTAGGGGCTGGTGGGTTGCACACTGCCAAGGGCTCCAGCAGTGAGAGTCAGAGGGAAGGGAAGGGCAACTGCAGGGCTCCTCCAGCGGTTGCTTGGCCGCCCAGACAGCGCCGCACGGAGAGCACCAGGCTCCCAGGGCCCCTGGCTGGGTTTTCAGCCCCGCACACACGGAGGCTGATTCCTTGGGTGCCCAGAAAGTGTATGACAGACGTAGGTTCCCTAGCACTCTCCTCCCCAGCAGAGACATGTGCAGGTGTTTGGGGCCTGATCCTGCGTGTCTGGGTTCCTGCCCACAGCCCAACTCAGGGGAAGCAGCCCCTGAGGCAAGACCTGCTGGAGGAGCCCTGCGCCCCGCCTGATAGGCGAGTGCACAGCCAGCAGGGAAGCGAGCCTCCTCGGGGAAAGAGGAGGCAGCAAGTCCCCGTCAAGCTGAAATCCCTGCTTACACGAAGCTAAGTGCGACTCCAGTACGGCAGATCTCTAGCTCTGTTCAGAGGCCCGATCTGGCAGAGTTCCTGGCACCAAGATGCTCTGCCATAGGCGAGCCTTGCGCAGACTTGCCTTGCTTTAAGGCTCCCTCCCCAGGAAGGAGCAGGCTGTGTGAGGCTCGGAAACGCCACTGGCGCCTTCCTGGCTTCAGCTCTACCCCTGCCTTGCCTTTGCACTTAGGTCCCAAGCGTCCTTGAGGAGGGCTTAGGGGCTGGTGGGTTGCACACTGCCAAGGGCTCCAGCAGTGAAAGCTCTGTCAGAGGGAAGCGAAGGGCAACAGCAGGGCTCCTTCAGCGGTTCCTTGGCCGCCCAGACAAAGCTCCGCACGGAGAGCACCAGGTTCCAAGGGCCCCTGGCTGGGTTTTGCATCCCCACACCGAGGCTGACTCCGTGGGTGCCTAGAAAGTGTGTGAGAGACGTAGGTTCCCTAGCACTCTCCTCCCCAGCAGAGACATGTGCAGGTGGTTGGGGCCTTATCCTGCGTGTCTGGGTTCCGCCCACAGCCCCAACTCAGGGGAAGCAGCCCCTGAGGCAAGACCTGCTGGAGGAGCCCTGCGCGCCCGCCTGATAGGCGAGAGCACAGCCAGCAGTGTAGCGAGCCTCCTCGGGAGAAGAGGAGGCAGCCGAGCCCAGTCAAGAGAAAAAGCCCTGCTTGCACGGAGCTAAGTGGGCCTCCAGTACGGCAGAGCTCTAGCTCTGCTCAGAGCCCCGATCTGGCAGAGTTTCTGGCGCGAGGCTGCTCGGCCGGGGCTCGCCTTGCCCAGACTTGCCTTGCTTTTAGGCTCCCTCCCCAGGAAGGAGCTGTCTGAGCGAGCCTGGAGACGCCACTGGTGCCTTCCTTGCCTCAGCTCCAATCCTGCCTTGCCTTTGCACATAGGTCCAGGCGTCCTTGGGGAGGGCTTAGGGGGTGGTGGTTTGCACACTGCCAAGGGCTCAGCAGTGAGAGCTCTGTCAGAGGGAAGGGAAGGGCAACTGCAGGGCTCCTCCAGCGGTTTCTTGGCCGCCCAGAATCAGCGCCGCACCGAGAGCACCAGGCTCCCAGGGCCCCTGGCTGGGTTTTCAGCCCCGCACACACGGAGGCTGATTCCTTGGGTGCCCAGAAAGTGTATGACAGACGTAGGTTCCCTAGCACTCTCCTCCCCAGCAGAGACATGTGCAGGTGTTTGGGGCCTGATCCTGCGTGTCTGGGTTCCTGCCCACAGCCCAACTCAGGGGAAGCAGCCCCTGAGGCAAGACCTGCTGGAGGAGCCCTGCGCCCCCGCCGCCTGATAGGCGAGTGCACAGCCAGCAGGGAAGCGAGCCTCCTCGGGGGAAGAGGAGGCAGCAGCCCCGTCAAGTTGAAAGCCCTGCTTGCACGGAGCTAAGTGCGCCTCCAGTACGGCAGAGCTCTAGCTCTGCTCAGAGCCCCGATCTGGCAGAGTTCCTGGCGAGGCTGCTCTGCCGGGGCTAGCCTTGCCCAGACTTGCCTTGCTTTTAGGCTCCTCTCCAGGAAGGAGCAGGCAGCAGGAGCCTGGGAGTCGCCACTGGCGCCTTTCTTGCCTCAGCTCCAATCCCTGCCTTGCCTTTGCACTTAGGTCCAGTCCTCCTTAAGGAGAGCTTAGGGGCTGGTGGGTTGCACACTGCCAAGGGCTCCAGCAGTGAGAATTCTGTCAGAGGGAAGGGAAGGGCAACTGCAGGGCTCCTCCAGCGGTTGCTTGGCCGCCCAGATTCAGCGCACACGGAGAGCACCAGGCTCCAGGGCCCCTGGCTGGGGTTTTCAGCCCCGCACACACGGAGGCTGATTCCTTGGGTGCCCAGAAAGTGTATGACAGACGTAGGTTCCCTAGCACTCTCCTCCCCAGCAGAGACATGTGCAGGTGTTTGGGGCCTGATCCTGCGTGTCTGGGTTCCTGCCCACAGCCCAACTCAGGGGAAGCAGCCCTGAGGCAAGACCTGCTGGAGGAGCCCTGCGCCCACCGCCTGATAGGCGAGTGCACAGCCAGCAGGGAAGCGAGCCTCCTCGGGGGAAGAGGAGGCAGCAAGCCCCGTCAAGCTGAAATCCCTGCTTGCACGAAGCTAAGTGCGACCTCCAGTACGGCAGATCTCTAGCTCTGTTCAGAGCCCGATCTGGCAGAGTTCCTGGCCAAGCTCTCTGCTAGGCGAGGCCTTGCGCAGACTTGCCTTGCTTTAAGGCTCCCTCCCAGGAAGGAGCAGGCTGTGTGAGGCCTGGAAACGCCACTGGCGCCTTCCTGGCTTCAGCTCTACCCTGCCTTGCCTTTGCACTTAGGTCCAGCGTCCTTGAGGAGGGCTTAGGGGCTGGTGGTTGCACACTGCCAAGGGCTCCAGCAGTGAAAGCTTCTGTCAGAGGGAAGCGAAGGGCAACAGCAGGGCTCCTTCAGCGGTTCCTTGGCCGCCCAGACAAGCTCCGCACGGAGAGCACCAGGTTCCAAGGGCCCCTGGCTGGGTTTTGCATCCCCACACTCCCAGAGGCTGATTCCTGGGTGCCTAGAAAGTGTGTGACAGACGTAGGTTCCCTAGCACTCTCCTCCCCAGCAGAGACATGTGCAGGTGTTGGGGCCTGATCCTGCGTGTCTGGGTTCCGCCCACAGCCTCAACTCAGGGGAAGCAGCCCCTGAGGCAAGACCTGCTGGAGGAGCCCTGCGCCCCGCCTGATAGGCGAGTGCACAGCCAGCAGTGGAAGCGAGCCTCCTCGGGGGAAGAGGAGCAGCAGCCCCAGTCAAGAGAAAGCCCTGCTTGCACGGAGCTAAGTGCGCCTCCAGTACGGCAGAGCTCTAGCTCTGCTCAGAGCCC
>NW_017212635.1:0-16391 GCF_001704415.2 Capra hircus
CAGCAAAATTCTGTAAAGAAATTACCCTTCAATAAAAAATAAATTAAAAAAACAAGTATTAAAAAAGGATTATGTTTTAGATTTTGAGTTTTTCTTGTTTACTTTTTTGTATGTTTCCCATATACAAAATGTATTTTTTTTGTAAGTGGGATAAAACAACAATGACCGTTTATTTTTTAAATTATTTGACAAAAATATGAAATCAAATAAATATAGTGAAGAAACAATAAAAAAATGTTTGATCTCATATACAAGCAACAAAGGAAATAAATTGGAGAGAATGTGAATAGTGTACCTGTACATTAAACATATGATTTAATCCATAGTGTCAAGATCAAGTATGTATTGAAATGTTATTGAATAAGATAATATTCTTTTTTTAATTTAAATTTAATTTTAATTAGAGGCTAATTACTTTACAATATTGTATTGGTTTTGCCATACATCAACATGAATCTGCCATGGGTGTACATGTGTTCCCAATCCTGAACCCCCCTCCAACCTCCCTCCCCATAAAATCCCTCTGGGTCATCTCCAGTGCACCAGCCCCAAGCATCCTGTATCATGCATCGAACCTACACTGGCGATTCATTTCTTATATGATATTATAAATGTTTCAATGCCATTCTCCCAAATCACCCCACCCTCTTCCTCTCCCACAGAGTCCAAAAGACTGTTCTATACATCTGTGTCTCTTTTGCTGTCTTGCATACAGGGTTATTGTTACTATCTTTCTAAATTCCATATATATGTGTTAGTATACTGTATTGGTGTTTTTCTTTCTGGCTTACTTCACTCTGTATAATACGGCTCCAGTTTCATCCACCTCATTAGAACTGATTCAAATATATTCTTTTTAATGGCTGAGAAATACTCCATTGTGTATATGTACCACAGCTTTATTATCCATTCATCTGCTGATGAATATCTAGGTTGCTTCCATGTCCTGGCTATTATAAACAGGGTTGTGATGAACATTAGGGTACATGTGTCTCTTTCAATTCTGGTTTCCATGGTGTGTATGCCCAGCAGTGGGATTGCTAGGTCATAAGGCAGTTCTATTTCCAGGTTTTTAAGGAATCTCCACACTGTTCTCCACTAGTGGCTGTACTAGTTTGCATTCCCACCCACAGTGTAAGAGGGTTCTTATCTCTCCACACCCTCTCCAGCATTTATTGCTTGTAGACTTTTGGATTGCAGCCATTCTGACTGGCATGAAATGGTACCTCATTGTGATTTTGATTTGCATTTCTCTGATAATGAGTGATGTTGACCATTTTTTCATGTGTTTGTTAGCCATGTGTATGTCTTCTTTGGAGAAATGTCTATTTAGTTATTTGGCCCATTTTTTGATTGGGTCGTTTATTTTTCTGGAATTGAGCTGCAGGAGTTGTTTGTGTATTTTTGAGATTAGCTGTTTTTCAGTTGCTTCGTTTGCTATTATTTTCTCCCATTCTGAACGCTGTCTTCACCTTGCTTATAACACCTATCCTACTCAAACTCTTCCAGAAAATTGCAGAGGAAGGTAAACTTCCAAACGTATTCTATAAGGCTACTATCCACCCTAATACCAAAACCTGACAAAAATGCCACAAAAAAAGAAAACTACAGGCCAATATTACTGATAAATATAGATGCAAAAATCCTTAACAAAATTCTAGCAATCAGACTCCAACAACACATTAAAAAGACCATATATCATGAGCAAGTGGGCTTTATCCCAGGGATACAAGAATTCTTCAATATCCACAAATCAATCAATGTAATACACCATATTAACAAATTGAAAAATAAAAGCCATACGATTATCTCAATAGATGCAGAGAAAACCTTTGATAAAATTCAACATCCATTTATGGTTAAAAAAAAAAAAAAAACAACCCTCTCCAAAAAGCAGGAATAGAAGGAACATACCTCAACATAATAAAAGCTGTATATGACAAACCCACAGCAAACATTGTCCTCAATGGTGAAAAGTTGATAGCATTTCCCCTAAAGTCAGGAACAAGCAAAGGGTGCCCATTTTCACCACTACTATTTCAACATAATTCTGGAAGTTTGGGCCAAAACAATCAGAGCAGAAAAAGAAATAAAAGGAATCCAAATTGGAAAAGAAGTAAAACTCTCACTGTTTGCAGATGACATGATTCGCTACATAGAAAACCCTAAAGACTCCGCCAGAAAATTACTAGAGCTAGTCAATGAATATAGTAAAGTTGCAGGATATAAAATCAACACACAGAAATCCCTTGCATTCCTATACATTAATAATGAGAAAATAGAAAATAAAATTAAGGAAACAATTCCATTCACCATTGCATTGAAAAGAATAAAATACCTAGGGATATATCTACCTAAAGAAACTAAAGACTTTCATATAGAAAACTGTAAAACACTGGTGAAAGAAATCAAAGAGGATACTAATAGATGGAGAAATATACCGTGGTTTTGGATCAGACGAATCAATATAGTGAAAATGAGTATACTACCCAAAGCAATTTACAAATTCAATGCAATCCCTATCAAGCTATCAGCGGTATTTTTCACAGAGCTAGAACAAATAATTTCACAATTTGTATGGAAATACAAAAAACCTCGAATAGCCAAAGCAATATTCAGAAAGAAGAATGGAACTGGAGGAATCAACCCTGCCTGATTTCAGGCTCTACTACAAAGCCACAATCATCAAGACAGTATGGTACTGGCACAAAGACAGAAATATGGATCAATGGAACAAAATAGAAAGCCCAGAGATAAATCCACACACTATGGACACCTTATCTTAGACAAAGGAGGCAAGAATATACAATGGATTAAAGACAATCTCTTTAACAAGTGATGCTGGGAAAACTGGTCAACCACTTGTAAAAGAATGAAACTAGAACACTTTCTTACACCATACACAAAAATAAACTCAAAATGGATTAAAGATCTGTAATGGATGCAAGACCAGAAACTATAAAACTCCTAGAGGAGAACATTGGCAAAACACTCTCCAACATAAATCACAGTAGGGTCCTCTATGGCCACCTCCCAGAATACTCAATAAGATAATATTCTTAATGTTTATCAATTGTGCACAAAAATTTAAGATAAATGCAAACAAAATAACTTCCAGATCAAGCAAAAATAAAACTTTAAAAGTATATAAAGAAAATCTACAAGTAATAGAATACTTATCAGCAATCTCAGCTTTGAAGAAACAGGAGAAACTGCAGAATGATAAACTAACATACTTGAACACAAAATATTTACAAGTTTCAAAAGGAAGAAAAAACAAAGAAGCAACAGATTAGTGGGGAAATTAGCATTACAGTTTGTAAATAATCATGTTTTAAATCTAATTTTGTATTTTAATTTATCTTTGTATTAACATCTCATTAGATATCCTGGGAAAAGATTAAACTATCTCACACACAAAACTGTATAGAGGTTTACAAATAGTAAAACATAAGAGAATATGATCCCAAATAGTAATCAAAATATAACTAATTAGAGCAATAGCTAGTTATCTTTCACTTAATAGAAAAAAATATAGTGTAAAAATGATATAAACAGCCAAAAAATTGTATTTATCTTGAACCTAGATTATCATAGCTCATTTAAAATTTTACAAGCCTTTGAAGTAAACTGTTTTGGCAGAAAATAATCCCACATCATTTGATTCCCTGCTTCCACATAGGGGACTTTGATTTTATGAATTTATTTTAAACCCAATGAATTAAGTCTTGCATTCTATTTTCACAGCTATTCTTAAAAATAGGTATTATAATCCCCACTTGGAAAAAGAGAATGTTAAGGCTTAGAGTGGTAGAGTCAGTCATCCAATGCATGTATCAGAACTCTATCTCTGCTTCGGGAGATTAAGGTTTTCCATGGATATATTCAGTCAGCAGTCCCCAGGCATCATGTGTGAGACAGGCCTCCTCTTGAAGTACGAGGGGGAAGTTGGGATTCCTCTCGAGTGGAAGCCAGGGAATCGGCCCTCATCTCAAAATGAGGTGGAGAACATGGGTTTCTTCTCAAGTTGCGATGGGTATCTTGGGAATCTCTCGAGTTGCCAAAACGGTATCAAGCCTCCTTCCAAGTTGTGAGGGGGAACTTGTGATTGCTCTCGAGTCGCTGCAGGGAAATCAGGCCTCATCTTGCATTGAGGGAGGAATCTGGTGCTTTCTCTTGAGCTGTGGGAGGAAGCCAGGGTTCCTCTCAACTTGCAGCAGAGACCTCAGGGAACCTCTCGTGTTGCCTCAGGGGAGTCAGGCCTCCCTTCGAGTTGCAAGGGGGAACTCAGGATCCCTCGCAAGTCACTGCAGGGGAATAGGGTGGCGAAACTCGGGGTTCCTCTCCAATTGTGACAGAGATCTCGGGGTTCCTCTCGAGTTGCAACAGGGGAGTCAGGCCTTGTCTCATGTTGAATCATGGAAATCCACTTTCCTCTCGAGTTGTGAAAGGAATGTCAGGTCTCCTGTCGAGTTGAGGTGAGAAACTCGGGATTTTTCTCGAGGTGCAACAGGAAAGTCAGACCTCCCTTCATGTTGTGAGGGGAAACTCGGGGTTCCATTCGAGTCGCTGCAGGGGAATCAAGCCTTATCTCGAGTTGAGGAGGAGCTCAGATTCCTTCCGACTTGCAGTGGGAAACACAGGGTTCCTCTTGAGTGGCAATGGGGATCTGGTTACACCTCTCGAGTGGCAACAGGGGAGTCAGGACTCCTCTCGAGTTGAGGTGGGGAAGTCGTGTTTCCTCTCGAGTTGCAGCAGGGGTGTCAGGCCTCCGCTAGAGTTGCAGCAGAATCTTGGGTTTCTTCTCTAGTTGTTGCTGAAAAGTTGGCGTTTCCTTGACAATTGCCACAGTGGCCTGAGAGCTCCTCTCAAAGTGCAAGAAGAAATCAGTGTTCCTTTCTATTTGCATCATGGGATGCAGGATTGCACTGGAGTTGTGGGTAAGTCAGGGTTCACTTCAAGCTTGGTTGGTAATCAGGGTTCCTGGAAACTCACGGTGGGACCTCCAGTCGAGTTCTCTTGGCACGACTCGTCTCTTGCTAGGGATGGGCAGGGAGGCTTCTGTCTTGCTTGTTGCAGTGATGGGTGACTACTCACTTGTTTTGGCAAGGGACTACTCTATCGTTTTGGTCGGGGTCCACTCTGTAGTTCCAGGGTTTTGAGTCTCTCTAGTGGTGTGCAAGCCTTCTCTCCTTGTGGTTTGAGGTTCGTCTGTATTAGCAGAAGAGGGCCTCCTCTCTGTGTGTGATGTCTAGCAGCCTCCTCTCAAGTTGAGGTGGAGAGCTCCTCTTGAGGGGCGTGGCTGTGTCCTCTCTGGTTGGGGTGTCCATGTCTCAGTGGGGGAGGTCCTTCCTGCTTTGGTGCTATGGGTTCCTCACTTCTATTCGTGGGATTGCGGCTCTCTAGTTGTGAGGGCCTGCACTCGACTTCCAGATAAGGCAATGACAACCCACTCCAGTACTCTTGCCTGGCAAATCCCATGGACAGAGGAGCCTGGTAGGCTGCAGTCCATGGGGTTTCACAGAGTTGGACATGACTGAAGTGACTTAGCACCAGCAGCAGCCAGCACTCGACTTCCTTCAGGGAGCTAGCCTCAATTGGAGGCAGAAGGTCTTCTCTGTATGTGTGATATCTTGGGGTCACCTCTCAAGTTGTACCTAGGAAATCCACTTCAGTTTTCGCCAGAGAGCCCCTCCGTCATTTGGTGCAGTGGCCCCTTTTCTTGTGCCAGCCTTAGGATCCTGTGAAATTACAGTGGGGAACTCGGAATGGCTCTTGAGTTGCAGCATATGACTCGGGGTTCCTTTACAGTTGTGGTGGAGACTCCTCTTGAGCTACAGTGAGGCAGATCCTCTATAGCAGTGAAGTGCAAGCTGGTCCCTGTCTAAGTGCAATGTGTGGGAGGCTACACTCTAGATACGGCTTGGGATCCACTCTCATTGCAGTGGGTGTCCACTGTATTTCCTGTGGATCAGCTCGTCTCTAGTTGTCTTTTGCCACCACCTCTCTCATTGTGGCTGGGGAACACCTCTTTAACTGTGACAGTTGGGATCCTCTCTAGATGCGGTAGACTGCTCTTCTCAAATTGGGAGGTGGGTGACCTCTCTGTAGTTGTAATGAGAAGGGGCATTTTTTTTCTAGTTGAGAAGTGCAGGAAGCTACTGGCTATTTTTGGCAGGGCTGGCCTCCTGCTTAGTTGTTCTATGAGGCTCCCTCTCTGGTTGTGGTAGAGGGCTCTTCTCCAGTTGGGTTGGGATAGGCTCTTCTTGGGAATCCTCTGCAGTTGCATCAGGGTGTTGGGATGGGGAATTTGGGGTTCCTCCCAAGTTGCAGCAGGAAACTTGGGGTTTCTCTTGAGTTGTGATGGGAAACTCGGGGATCCTCTCAAGTTGCAACAGGCAAGAACAGACCTTCTCTTGAGGTGTGAGGGGGAAGTCTGGACTCCTCTCGAGTGGAAGCAGGGGAATGGTCCCTCATCTTGAGATGAGGCAGGGAAACTCGGTGTTCCTCTTGAGTTCCGACAGGAATCTTGGGGAAACTCTCAAGTTGCCAAAAGGGAGTCAATCCTCCTCTCGTGTTGTGAAGGGGAAATCATGATTGCTCTATAAGTTGCTGCAGAGTAATTGGGCCTCATCTTGCTTTGAGTGGGGAGTCTCATGGTTTATTTCAATTTGTGGATGGAAACGTGGGATTCCTCTCCAGTTGCAACCAGGACTTCAGGGAATCTCTCCTGTTGCCCAAGGGAAGTCAGGCCTTCTTCTGCCTTGCCATGGGCATCTCGGGATTCCTCTCAGGTCGCTGCAGGGGAATAAGCCTCATCTTGAGTTGAGGCAGGAAACTCGGGGTTCCTCTCAAATTGCAATAAGTGAGATGAGGGGAAGTTTGGGATTCATCTCGAGTTGAAGCAGGGGAAATGAGGAGGGAACACGGGGGTCTTCTCTTGTTGTGGCGGGTAACTCAGGGGAACCACTGGAGTTGCATAAAGTGAAGTCAAGCATCCTTTCAGGTTTCGAAGGGAAATGCAAGATTGCTCTAGAGTCACTCTAGGGGAATCAGGTCTCATCTTGCATTGAAGGGGGAATTTCATGGTTATTCTTAAGTTGCACTGGGAAGCTTGGGGTTCCTCTCGAGATGTGATGGGGACCTCAGGGAATGTCTCTTGTGCTTCAGGGAAGTCATTCCTCTTTTCAATTTGCGATGGGCAACTCGGGATTCCTCTCGAGTTGCTGTAGGGGATAGGGCCTCATCTCAAGTTGAGGTGGGAAACTTGGGCTTTTTCTAGAGGTGTAACAGGGGAGTCAGACCTCCCTTCATGTTGTGAGGGGAACTCGGGGCTCCTTTCGAGTGGGGTTAGGATTAGGGTTAGAGGTTAGGGTTAAGGTTATGTCTGCAGGGGAATCAGACATAATCTGGAGTTGAGTGGAAAGCTCGGTGTCCTTTGAACTTGCAGCAGGAACCTCAGGGTTCCTCTCGAGTTGTCATAGGTAAGACAGGCCTCCTTTTGAGGTGCAAGGGGAAAGTCGGGATTCCTCTCGAGTCAAAGCAGGGGAATTGGTCCACATCTCGAGATGAGGTGGGGAACACGCACTCTTCTCAAGTTGCAATGGGAACTCGGGGTTCCACTCGAGTTGTGATGGATATCTCAGGAACCTCTGGAATTGCATAAGGTGTGTCAAGCCTCCTTTCATGTTGCAGTGGGGAACATGGGATTGTTCTCAAGTCATTACAGGGGAATTGGGGCTTATCTCATGTCGAGAGGGGAATCTCATGGTTTATCTCGAGTTGTGGCAGGAAGCTTGGGGTTCCTCTAGAGTTGAGAGGAAGACCTCAGGGAACCTCTCGTGTTGCCTCAGGGGAGTCAAGCCTACCTTTCAGCTTGTGAGGGGAACCTTGGGATTCCTCTCAAGTCGCTGCAGAGGAATAGGGCCTCATCTCAAGCTGAGGCATGAAACTCAGGGTTCCTCTCTTTTGTGACAGGGAACTCGGGATTCCTATGAAGTTTCAACAGTGGAGTCAGGCCTTGCCTCCTGTTGAGTCATATAACTCCACTTTCTTCTTGAGGGTAAAAGGGATGTCAGTCCTCCAATCGAGTTTGAGGTGGGGATCTCACCTATTTCTAGAGGTGCAACAGGGGAGTCAGATCTCCCTTTCATGTTGTGAGAGGAAACTCGGAGTTCCATCCGAGTCGCTGCAGGGGAATCAGGCCTTATCTTGAACTGAGGAAGAACTCAGTGTCCTTTCAACTTGCAGCAGAAACCTCGGGGCTCCTCTCAAGTTGCAATAGATGAGACAGGCCTCCTCTTGAAGTGTGAGGGGAAAGTCAGGACTCCTCTCGAGTCAAAGCAAGGGAATCGGCCCTCATCTCAAGATGAGGTGGAGAACACAATGTTCTTCTCAAGCTGTGATGGGTATCTTGGGGAACCACTGGAGTTGCATAAATGGAGTCAAGCTTCCTTTCAAGTTTCAAGAGGGAAATCAGGATCGCTGTAGAGTCACTGCAGGGGAATCAAGCCTCATTACACGTAAAGTGGGGAATCTTGTGGTCTTTCTCCAGTTGTGGCAGGAAGATGTGGGTTCCTCTCAAGTTCAGACGGGGCCCTCAGGGAACCTCTCCTGTTGATACAGTAGAGTCAGGCCTCCTTTCGAGTTGCAAGGGGCACCTTGGGATTCCTCTAGAGTCTCTGGAGGGGGATAGGGCCTTATCTCTAGTTGAGGTGTGAAACTTGGGGTTCTTCTCCAGTTGTGACAAGGATCTCGGGTTCCTATTGAGTTTTAACAGCAGAGTCAGGCATTGTCTTGTTTTGAGTCATGGAACTCTACTTTCCTCTTGAGTTGTAAAAGGGGTGTCAGACTTCGTCTCATATCGAGGCATGAACTCTGTTTTCATCTCGAGGTATAAAAGGGGTGTCAGGTTGTGGAAGGGAATTCAGGCATTTTCTAGAGGAGTCAGACCTCCTTTTTGTGTTGTGAAGGGAGACTCGGTGTTCCATTCGAGTTGCTGCAGGAGAATCAGGACTTATCTCGAGTTGAGGAGGAACTCGGTGTCCTTCCGACTTGCGGCAGGAACCTCCGGGGTTCCTCTTGACTTGCAATAGATGAGAAAAGCCTCCTCGTGACGTGCGAGGGGAAAGTCGGAGTTCCTCTCAAGTCAAGGCAGGGTAATCGGCCCTCATCTCAAAATGAAGTGGGGAACACGGAGCTTTTCTAGAGTTGCAGCAAGAATCAAGGGATTCCTTTCAAGTTGCGATGGGTATCTCGGGGAACCTCTGGAAATGCATAAAGGGAGTCAAGCCTCCTTTCGAGTGTTGAGGGGTAATGCGGGATTGCTCTCAAGTGGTTGCAGGGGAATCAGTTCTCATGTTGCATTGAGGGGGAAACCTCGTGGAAACTCGGGGAAACCTCGTGGAAACTCAGGGAAACTCAGGCGCTCAGGGAAACTCTCATGTTGGATAAGGTGAGTCTGGTCTACTTTCGAGGGTGAAGGGCACCTCGGGATTCGTCCTAAGTCCCTGTAGGGAAATATGGCCTCATCTCAAGTTGAAGCGGGAAACTTGGTGTTACTTTCCAGTTGCAGCAGGGATCATGGGGTTCATATTTGTTTCAACAGTGGAGTCAAACCTCATCTTGTGTTGAGGCCTGGAACTCCTGCTTACCTCTGAAGATATAAAAAGGGTGTCAGGCCTCCTGTAGTGTTGAAGCAGGGATGGCGGGCTTTTTCTAGAGGTGCAACAGGGGCGTCAGACCTCCCTTCATGTTGTGAGGGGAAATTTGGGGTTCCACTGGAGTCGAAGCAGGGGAATCAGGATTTGGCTCGAACTGAGGGAGACCTCAGTATCCTTTCGACTTGTGGCAGGATATTTCATGGTTCCTCTCAAGTTACAATAGGTGAGACAGGCTTCCTCTTGAGGTGCGAGGGGAAAGTCGGGATTCCTCTCGAGTCAGAGCAGGGGAATCGGCCCTCTACTCGAGATGAGGTTGGGAACATGGAGTTTTTCTCCAGTTGCTTCGGTAAACTCAGGGTTCCTCTCGGGTTGTGACGGGTAACTCGTGGAAAGCTCTAGAATTGCAAAAAGGAATTCAGGCCTCATTTTGAGTTGAGAGAGGGAAATCAGTATTACTTTCAAGATGCTGCAGGGAATCAGGCCTCATCTTACATTTAGGTGGGAATCTTGTGGGTTTACTCGAGGTGCAGCAGAAAGCTTGGAATTCCCTTCGAATTATAAAGAGGCCCTCAGGAAACCTTTCGTGTGGCTCAGGGGAGTCAGGCCTACTTTTGAGATGTGAAGGGAACCTTGGGATTTCTCTCGAGTCACTTCAGGGGAAAAGGGCCTCTTCTTGAGTTGAGGCGGGAGACTCAGGATTCCTCTCCATTTGCAACAGGGATCTCAGGGTTCCTATCAGTTTCAACAGAGGAGTCAGGCCTCGTCTCCTATTGAGTCATGGAACTCCGCTTACCACTGGAGTTGTAAAAAGGGTGTCAGGCCTCCTGTAGTGTTGAAGCAGGGACCTTGGGCTTTTTCTAGTGTTGCAACAGGGGAGTCAGACCTCTCTTCGTGTTGTGAGGGGAAATTTGGGGTTCCACTGGAGTCAAAGCAGGGGAATCAGGACTTATCTTGAGTTGAGGGGGAACTCGGTGTCCTTTTGCATTGCAGCAGTAAACCTCGGGGTTCCTCTCGAGTTGCCATATGTGAGACAGTCCTCCTCTTTTGATGTGAGGGGAAAGTCGAGATTCCTCTCGAGTTGAAGCAGGGGAATCTGCCCTCATCTCGAGATGAGGTGGGGAACACTGGGCTTTTCTCGAGTTGCATCAGGAAAGTTGGGGTTCCTCTCAAATTGCGAGGGGGATCCTGGGGAACTGCTTGAGTTGAAAAATGGTATTCAAGCCTCCTTTCGAGTTTTGAAGGAGAACTCAGGATTCCTCTTGAGGTGCTAGAGGGGAATTGTACCTCATCACGACTTGATGCCAGAAACTCAGTGTTCATTTCCTATTGCAATGGGAATCTCAGGGTTCCTCTCGCATTGTGAGAGGGATATCAGGTAACCTGTCAAGATCTCCTTTCCAGTTGTGAGGGGGAACTCAGGATTCCTTTTGAGGTGCTGCTGGGGAATCAGGCTTATCTCAAGTTGAGGCAGGAAAATTAGGTCTCCATTCAATTTCCAACAGTATTCTCCAGATTCCTCTTGAGTTGTGAGGAAAACTTTGGGGTTCCTCTTGAGTGCGATGGGGATCTCGGGGAACAACTCCATTTGCCTCAGGGGAGTCAGGCCTTCTTTTGAATTGCGAAGGGGCACCTCTGGATTCCTCTCCAGTTGCTGCAGTGAAATAGGGCTTCATTTCCAGTTGAGGCAGGATACTCAGGGTTCCTTTCCGGTTGCAACAGGCATCTTGGGGTACCTATTGAGTTTCAACAGAGGAATCAGGTCTCGTCTCGTGTAGAGGCATGGAACTCCACTTTCCTCTCGGGTTGTAAAAGGGATGTCAGGCCTCCTGTTGAGTTGAGGTGGAGAACTCGGGCTTTTTCTAGAGGGGCAACAGGGGAGTCAGACTTCCCTTCATGTTTTAAGGGGAAACTCGGGGGTTCCATTCAAGTCACTGCAAGAGAATCAGGCCTTATCTCAACTAGAGGGGGAACTCGGTGCCCTTTCAATTTGCGGCAGGAAATTTGGTGTTCCTCTAGAGTTGCAATACGTGAGACAGGCCTACTCTTGAGGTGCAAGTTGAAATTAGGGATTCCTCTCTAGTGAAAGCAGGAGAATAGGCCCTCATTTTGAGATGAGGTGGGGAACACAGGGCTCTTCTCAAAGTTGTGGAAGGAAACTCGGGGTTCCTCTTGAATTGTGTCAGGTATCTTGGAGGAACTTCTGGAGTTGCATAAAGGGAGTCAAGCTTCCTTTCAAGTTTAGGTAGAGAAATCAGGATTGCTCTGGGGGTGCAGCAGATGAATCAGAGGTCATCTCACATTGAGGGGGAATCTCGTGATTTTTCTCTAGTTGTGGCAGGAAGCTCAGCATTCTTCTTGAGTTGTGACAAGGACCTCAGGGCACCTCTCATGTTGCCACAGTGGAGTCAGGCCTCCATTCGAGTTACAAGGGCCCCTCGGGATTACTCTTACATCGCTGCAAAAGAATAGGACCTCATCTCCAGTTGCGGCAGGATACTCAGTGTCCTTTCAACTTGCGGTAGGAACGTCAGGGTTCCTCTTGAGTTGCAGTAGGTGCGACAGGCCTCTTCTTGAGGTGAGAGTGGAAAGTCAGGACTCCTCTCGAATTTAAGCAGGGGAATCGGCCTTCATCTCGAGATGAGGTGGAGAACACTGGGTTCTTCTCGGGTTGCAGCAGGAAACGGGATTCCTCTCGAGTTGTGATGGGTAACTCAGGGAACTTCTGGAGTTGCATGAAGAGACTCAAGCCGCCTTTCAAGTTTCGAGAGGGAACTCAGGATTGCTCTCGAGGCACTGCAGAGGAATTGGGTCTCATCTCATGACGAGGAGTGAATCTCATGGTTTTTCTCCAGTTGTGGCGGGAAGCTGTGGCTTCCTCTCGAGTTGTGATGGGGACCTGAGGGAACCTATCTTGTTGCCTCAGGTGAGTCAGGCCTTTATTCGAGTTGCAATGTGGAACTGTGGTTTCCTCTCAAATCCCTGCAGGGGAACCTGGTCTCATCCCAACTTCAGGGAAGTCAGGACTTCTTTTGAGTTGCAAGGGGCACCTCATGATTCCACTAGAGTCACTGCAGGAGAATAGGGCCTCATCTCGTGTTGAGGAGGGAAACTCAGGGTTCGTTTCCGGTTGTGAAGGTATCTCAGGGGTACCTATCGAGTTTCAAACAAGGGAGTCAGGCATCGTCTCCTGTTGAGGCATGGAAGTCTGCTTTCCTCGAGAGTTGTAAATGGATGTCAGGCCTCCTGTTGAGTTGAGATGGGGAACTCAGGCCTTTTCTAGAGGTGAAATAGGGGAGTCAAGCCGCCCTTCGTGTTGTGTGGGGAAGCTCAGAGTTCCACTCCAGTTGTTGCAGGGGAATCAGGCCTTATCTCGAGTTGAGAGGGAAATCAGTGTCCTTTCAACTTGTGGCAGGATCCTCTGTGTTCCTCTTGAGTTGCAATAAATGAGACAAGCTGAAGCAGGGGGATTGGCCCTCATCTCGAGATGAGGTGGTTAACACTGGGTTCTTCTCGAGTTGCAGCAGGAAACTTGGGATTCCTCTTGAGTTGCAGTGGGTACCTTGGGGAACCTCTGGAGTTGCATAAAGGGAGTCAAGCCTCCTTTCAAGTTTTGAGAGGGAACTCAGGATTGCTCTCAAGGTGCTACAGACGAATTGGGGCTCATCTTACACTGAGAGGGCAATCCCTTCGTTTTTCTCAAGTTGTGACTGGAAGCATGGGGTTCCTCTTCAGTTGTGACTGGGACCTTAGGGGACCACTTGTGTTCCCACAGTGGAGGAAGCCATCCTTCCGAGTTGCAATGGGTACCTCAGGATTCCTACCAAGTTGCTGCAAGGGAATAGGGACTCATCTCGAGTTGTGGTGGCAAACTCAGGGTCTCTCTCCAGTTGCGATAGGGATCTTGGGATTCCTATAGAGTTTCAACAGGAGAGTCAGGACTCGTTTTGTGTTGAGTCATGGAAATCCGCTTTCCTCTAGAGTTGTAAAAGGGGTGTCAGGCCTCCTGTTAAGTTGAGGCAGGGAACTCTGGCTTTCTCTTCAGGTGCAGCATGGGAGTCAGACTTCTCTTCTTGTTAAAAAGGGAAACTAGGGGTTCCTTTCGAGTCACTGCAGGGCAATCAGGCCTTATCTCGAGTTGAGAGGGTATTTGGAGTCCTTTCCACTTGTGACATTAATCTGGGGTTCCTCTCGAGTTGCAATAGTTGAGACAGAACTCCTCTTGAGATGCAAGGGGAAAGTTGAGATTCCACTAGAGTCAAAGCAGAATTGTCCCTCATGTTGAGATGATGTGGGGAACACGGGGCTCTTCTCGAGTTGTGGCATAAAACATGGGGCTCCTTTTGAGTTACGACGGGTATCTTGGGGAACATCAGGAGTTGCATAAAGGGGATCAAGCGTCCTTTCAAGTTTCGAGAAGCAACTCAGGATTGCTCTTGAGTTGCTGCCAACAAATTGTGCTTAATCTCACACTGAAGGGGTAATCTCATTGTTTTTCTTGAGTTGCTGCAAGAAACTCAGGGTTCCTCTCCAGTTGCTAATGGGAGCTCAAGGAATCTCTTGTGTTGCTACAGTGGGGTCAGGCTTCCTTTCAAGTTGCAAGGGGCCCCTAGGGATTCCTCTCACAGGGAAATAGAGCCTCATATCGAGTTGAGTCATGAAACTCAGGATTCTTCTCCAGTTATGACAGGGATCTCGGGGTTCCTATCATGTTTCAACAGGGAAATCAGGCCTCATGTTTGTTGAGGCATGGAACTCCACTTTTCTCTCGAGTTGTAAAAGGGGTGTCAGATCTCCTGTCCAATTGAGGCAGGGAGCTGGGATTTTTCTAGAGGGTCAACAGGGGAGTCAGACCACCCTTCGAGTTGTGAGGAGAAACTGGGGGTTCCATTCGAGTCAGTGCAGGGCAATCAGGCCTTATCTCGAGTTGAGGGGGATTTCGGTGACCTTTTGACTTGCGGCAGGCACCTTGGGGTTCCTCTTAAGTTGCAATAGTTGAAACAGGCCTCCTCTTGAGGTGTGAGGGGAAAGTCGGGATTCCTCTGGATTTGAAGAAGGGGAATAAGCCCTCATCTCACGATGAGGTGGGGAACACAGGGCCCTTCTCCAGTTACAGTGTGAATCGGGGTTCCTCTTGAGTTGCAACAGGTATCTCGGTGAACCTCTGGTGTTGCATAAGGGGAGTCAAGCCACATTTTAAGTTTCGAGAGGAATCTCAGGATTGCTCTCAAGGTGCTTCAAGGGAATCGGGCCTCATCTCATGTTGAGGGTGAATCTTGTGATTTTTCTTGAGTTGCAGCAGAAAGCTCAGCTTTCCTCTTTAGTTGTGATGGGGACCTCAGGGAACCTCTCATGTTTCCACAGTGGAATCAGGTCACCTTTCAAGTTGCAAGGGGCCCCTTGGGATTGCTCTCGAGTCGCTGCAGGGAATAGGGCCTAATCTTGAGTTGCGGCAGGAAACTCAGTGTTCCTCATGAGTTGTGACGGGTATCTCAGGGAACCTCATGAGTTTCATAAAGGGAGTCAAATCTCCTTTCAAGTTGTGAGAGGGAACTCAGGGTTGGTCTCACGGCCCCTGCAGGGGAATCGGGTCTCCACGATGAGAGGTGAATCTCATTGTTTTCATTCATTTGTGGTGGAAAGTTCTGGCTTCTTCTCAAGTATTGACACGTATCGGAGGAACCTATCCTGTTGCCTCAGGTGAGTTAGGCCCTGTTTTTGAGTTGCAATGGGGAACTGGTGTTTCCTCTCGTGTTGCTGCAGTGGAATCTGGCCCTCATCTCAAGTTGAGGTGGGAATCTCGGGTTCTTCTTGGAGTTGCAACGAGTATCTCAGGATTCCTCTTGAGTTGTAACGGGGATCTCAGGATACTGCTCGTGTTGCTCCAGGGGAATCATGCCCTCCTTTCACGTTGCAAGGGGGGGGGGGTCTCGGATTCCTCTAGTGTCAAAACAGGTAAATTGGCCTTCATCTTGAGATTTGGTGGGAGCACGTGGTTCTTCTTTGGTTGTGGCCAGAAACTCAGAGTACCTCTCAAGTTGCCGTTGGAAACTTGGGCTTCCTCTCGAGTTGTGACGTGGATCTGAGGCAACCTCTCTACTTGCAACTCGAGAATGAAGCCTTGTTTCCAGTTGTGAGGTGGAAATGGGCATTTCACTTTGTTGCTTCAGTGGAATCCGGCCTCATCTCAGGTTAAGAGGGGTCTTGTAATTTTTTCTCGAGTTGCAGGCAGAAACTTGGGTTTCCTCTCGAGTTGCAACGGGGATCTCCAGAGCAACATTCGGGTAGACTCAGGGGAGTCAGACCACCTTTTGAATTGTGAGGGGAACATCATGATTCCTTTCAAGTCGCTGCAGGGGCATCAGGCCTTATCTCGAGTTAAGAGGGAATTAGCGTCCTTCAGACTTGTGGCAGTATCCTCGGTGTTCCTCTCAAGTTGCAATTAGTGAGACAGGCCTCATTCTTGAGGTGTGAGGGGAAAGTCGGGATTCTCTTGAGTTGTAGTAGGGGAATAGGCCCTCATTTCAAAATGAGGTATGGAACACAGGGCTCTTCTCAGTTGGGGTGGGAAACTCGGGCTCCCTCTAGTTGCGATGGGTATCTTGGGGGAACCTCTGGAGTTGCATAAAGGGAGTCAAGCCTCCTTTCAAGTTTCAAGAGGGAACTCGGGATTGCTGCCGAGTTGCTGCAGACAAATCGGGCCTTATCTCGCATTTAGCGAGGAATCTCGTG
>NW_017212636.1:0-16391 GCF_001704415.2 Capra hircus
CAAGGAATGTCTTTGCAAGGATCGCAAAGTGAAGGGAAAATACAGACACGCTCCTGCCTGCAACTTTGGTCCTCTGAGCAGATCTGGAGGTCTCCCTTTGTATAAGCTAACCTGTTCCTTCCAAATAGAGGTTTGCAACACAAAACAAGTGGCCGCCTATTCTTCCCCGAAGGAGGCTCTCTTTCCCCCACATCCTGCGAACACCCTTTCCCAGCCTCCTGGAAAAGCGGCTTCTTGCAGTTCCTTTCAGAAAATCCTATGGACGGAGAAGCCTGGTAGGCTGCAGTCCGTGGGGTCGCTGAGGGTCGGACACGACTGAGCGACTGCACTTTCATTTTCACTTTCATGGCATTGGAGAAGGCAATGGCAACCCACTTACTGTTCTTGCCTGGAGAATCCCAGGGACGGGGGAGCCTAGTGGGCTACCGTCTATGGCGTCGCACAGAGTCGAACACGACTGAAGCAACTTAGCAGCAGCAGCAGCAGCAGTTCCTTTCTTAGGGGCAGTTATCCCTGAGATTGGGACCTGGAAAGGCAGAGCCACCTCCACACACACGTCTTTTCTGTCCCCTTTCCTCTGGAGGAGAGCTCTAGTGAGCCTAGGTCTGTCAGGAAAATTCTTGGCTTTGACGGGATCCCACCCAGGTGTGTGAACCTGCATACCCGACCTAGGGGCCACAGGCACCTGTTTTGCTCGAGTGGGTCCTGGAGGGGTGCAGCATAGCAAGAGCTTAAAAATCCATCCAATTTGTCTTTTTTTTTTTTACCTCGGAGAGAACGAGTTTGCTCCACCTCCACCCTTTGGCAGTGTGGAGGGAAGAGGGCACCACCCTCTCCCAAAGGGGACATAGGGCCTACCAGGAGAGAAAGGCCCCTTGAGGAGCTGAGCCCAGGTAGGCAGCCAGTGATGTCAAGCACACTCCCGCTGCTTGCTTCTTCATGGGCACTCCCACGATCTGCTAGGAATGTCTTTGCAAGGATCTCAAAGGGAAGGGGAGATACATGGCCCTGTCTCTGGAACTTCAGTCCTCTGAGCAGATCTGGAGGTCTTGAGTTGTATAAGCAAACCTGTTCCTTCCAAATAGAGGCTTGCAAACACACCCCCCGGTGGTTGCCTCTTCTTCCCCGAAGAAGTCTTTCTTTCCCCACATGCTGCGAACTCCCTGTCCCAACCTCCAAGAATAGCGCTTCTTGCCATTCCTTTCTTAGAGGCAGTTATCCCTGAGCTTGGGGCCGTAGGGAGCTAGCCCCACACTCACAGGGAAAGGCAAAGACTCCTCCATACATCTCCTCTATCCCCTTTGCTCTGGAGGAGAGCTCTAGTGAGCCTAGGTCTTTCAGGAAAATTCTTGGCTTGGACAGGATCTCACCCTGTTTGTGAACCTGCATACCCAACCAGGGGCCACAGAGCACCTGTTTCAGTAAAGTGGGCCCTGAAAGGGTGCAGCCTAGCAAGAGCTTGAAAATCCATTCAATTGCTGTTTTTGTACCTCTGACAGAGCGAGCTTGGCTCCACCCTTTGGCAGTGAGGAGAAAAGAGGCATGACACCCTCCCCAAGGGGACATGGGGCCTACTTCGAGAGGAAAGGCCCCTTGTGGAGCTGAGGCCAGGAAGGCACACAGTCGTGTCAAACACACTCCCACTGCTTGCTTCTTCAGGGGCACTCCCGCTATCAGCTAGGAATGTCTTTGCAATGATCACAAAGGGAAGGGGAGATACAGGGCCCTGCTTCTGGACCTCCGGTGCTCTGAGCAAATCTCGAGGTCTCCCGTTGTTGGTCAAGGTCAAGGTCAAGTTCAAGGTCAAGGTCAAGTTCAAGTCAAGTCAAGTTCAAGCTCAAGATCAAGGTGAAGTTTAAGTTCAAGTTCAAAGTCAACTTCAAGGTCAAGGTCAAGTTCAGGGTCAAGTCCAAGGTCAGGGTCAAGGTCAAGTTCAAGTTCAAAGTGAAGTTCAAGGTCAAGGTCAAGTTCAAGTTCAAGGTCAGAGACAAGTTTAAGTTCAAGTTCAAGTTCAAGTTCAAGTTGAAGTTCAAGTTCAAGGTCAAGTTCAAGTTCAAGTTCAAGGTCAAGTCAATAGGTCAAGTTTCAAGTTCAAGTTGAAGTTCAAGTTCAAGGTCAAGTTGAAGTTGAAGTTGAAGTTGAAGTTCAAGTTCAAGTTGAAGTTCAAGGTCAAAGCCCAAGTTCAAGTTCAAGGTCAAGGTCAAGGTCAAGTTCAAGTTCAAGGTCAAGCCCAAGTTCGAGTTCAAGGTCAAGGTCAAGTTCAAGGTCAAGTTCAAGTTCAAGGGCAGGGCAAGGCCAAGCCGAAGACCAAGGCAAAGGGCAACGGCAACGCCAAGGGCAAGGCCAAGGCCCAGGCCAAGGCAAAGGCCAAGGCCACCAAAGCGACGCCCAAACCCCGTAACGCCTGACAAAAGGCAGAAGCCACTAGGCCCCTGTGCAGAGGAAGCCACTGAAGGCAGCAAGGCCACAGAGCTCCCCGACTCCCATTCCCACATGAAGATGTGAGGATAAAGGGCCTCATCCCAGCAAAGCACCCGCTCCCACCACCCCCCAACCCCGGCCCCCGCCCCCCGCAGCACGCCCCCTGAAACAACACTGTCTTCCCAGAAAAGAGAACGGAGAAGCCATGTGTGTGCCAAAGGAGCAAGATGAACGAACGATGCCACGCCCTCCGAATTTGGGCACACCTGACGCCTCGGAACCCCGGGCCTGGCCGATGGGTCCCAGCCGTTCTCGGGTGGGAGGGGGGTCAACACATTGGCCGAGAGCCCTTGCCCAGGCCACCCGCAAATCCCCTGAGATGTGATCCGACCACAGGGACCGAGGGCAAACGTACCGCTTGAGGTGCTGGAGGAGCCGGACGAAGCCATGGTGGGAGAGGCACACGGGCACGCTGCAGACTGCTGGCCGAGTGGGCGGGGACCCAGCAGCTCAGGACTCTGGAGAACGGGAGGCGTCTCCGCCACCATTGACGTCAATAGGGTTTGGGTGGGTAGATGGAGGGGGCTGCCCCTGGCCTCTTTCCAAGCAGAGACCCTGGACGGAGTCCCGTGGAGCGAGTGGGATTTTCCCGGGCACGGCTGTGCCCTGGACCGCCAAGATCCCCGTTGGGGTGGGCGGGCAGTTCGGGGGCTTTGGTTTGTGGCCCTCCCTCGCAGCGGGGGGTGGGTTCAACCCCGAGTGGATCAATCAGGGGCCCTCAGCAGTGCCAAGGGAACTCACCGCCCAGGAAACGCCCCTAGGTCCCTTTGAATTGGCCACCAACGCCCCCTTTCCCAGCCTGCCTTGCTCTGAGATTTCCCGCCTTTTCACATTCCACAGGTCCCTGGTCCTCGACTGTCCCCCGCTGGCTCCTCCGAGGCATTCCGGGACACCAGACGCTCTCTCCAGCGCCTCCACCTAGATCCCTCGCTGTCCTCGCCTCCGTTTCCCCCATGCCCCCTCCCCAACTCCTCCGTGGGCTCTTGGCATCCTTTCCCTACAGCAGTCCCAGAGTGCCACCGCCGAGGGCTTTGAGTTGCCTGGAGCCCAAGGCTCCGGCCAGAGACCTGAGGGGCCAGCGTCTGGACTGGCAGCTAATGCCATTTGGGGCTTTTCTCACGTGGAGCCTGAGGCCCGCACCTCCGCGGGCAACCCCCCAGCGCGAGTGCCCTGGAGATACCCGCCCAAGGGGACAGTGTATCCCCTACTGTGGGGAAGGAGGTTCCTGTTTTCCCTGCACTGGTTCGACTTTCACGCCGAGGATCGACTCACACCATGGTGGCAAGTGGAATAGCCTTGTGGGAAAGCCTCATGGGAAAGACTCCAGGGAAAGCCACAGATTCCTTGATCCACGAGAAGGGAAGCGTGACACTGCTGCTACCGCTCGGGAGGAAAGCGCACGTGCATGACCCCACTCGAGCCGAGGACTGACGCAAGCTTGGGAGACTCCAGAAGTACGCCAAGATCCATGTCAGCACTGGAGAGGAATCCTCAGGTTCCGGTCCCGACTCCACACAAGGTCTTAGGCCCCGGCATCGACCGGAGAGGAATCCTGAGAGGCCCCCTAGCACCTCGCATGGGGACTGGCCTTTCCTGAGGTCACCAGAGCGGGTCCCTGAGGTCTCCGTCGTAACTCGAGAGCACCTGCCGCAACTCGAGAAAATCCAGGAGGTTCTCCCCTCCAGGCGAGATGAGGCCCATTTCCGCTGAGGCGTCTCGAGGCTAATCACACCTAACCTCTGGAACTTCCAAAGGGTCCTTCACACCCTTGCTGCAAGTCAAGAAGTTCTCCGACATACCCATATCCACTCGAGAGGAAGGACGAGGTTCCCGCCCATATCCAGCGGAGCCCCGTTTCCGCCTCGTAGCTCGAGAAGAGGGATCCTTTCCCTTCGTCGTCGGGAAAGAATTCCCGGCCTTCCCGTCGCATCTCAAGAGGAGGCGCTCTCCACAGGAAAGACGAGAGGAACTCCAGGGCCTTGCCAGCATTCCAAGAGTCCCCCAGATGTCTAAGTCCATTCCAGAAGAAACTGTTTTCCCTGCACTGCCTCGACGTTCACGCCGAGGATCGACTCACACCACCGTGGCACGTGGGACAGCCCTGTTGGAAAGCCTCGTGGGAAAGCCTCAATGGAAAGCGACAGATCCCTTGATCCACACGTCGGCAAGCGTGACACTGCTGCTGCAGGTCGTGAGGAAATGGCAGGTGCATGCCCCCACACGAGATGAGGACTGACTCCCCTGGTGAGACTCCAGAAGTACGGAAAGATTCATGTCAGCACTGGAGAGGCATCCTCAGGGTCTGGCCCCGACTCCACACAAGGTCTTAGGCACCGGCATCGATGGGAGAGGAATCCCTAAAGGCCCCCTGGTAACTCGCATGGGGACTGGCCTTTCCTGAGGCCACCAGAGCGGGTCCCTGAGGACCCGTCATAACTCGAGAGCACCTGCCGCAACTGGGTAAAATCCAGGAGGTTCTCCCCTCCAGGCGGGATGAGGCCCATTTCCTCTGAGGTGTCTGGAGGCTCATCACACCTAACCTCTGGAAATTAAAAAGGGTCCTTGCTGCAACTCAAGAAGTTCCCCGACATACCCGTCTCCACACGAGAGGAAGCACGAGGGTCCCGCCCACATTCAGAGGAACCCCGTTTCCGAGATGAAGGATCCTATCCTGCTTAGTCAGGAAAGATTTTTCGGCGTTCCCATGGCATCTCAAGAGCAAGGGTTCTCAATAGGAAAGGCAAGAGGAACTCCAGGGTCGTGCCACCATTTCAAGAGTCCCCCAGATGTCTCAGTCCATTTCAGAGGAACCCGTTTTCCCAGCACTGCCTCGACTTTCACGCCGAGGATCCACTCACACCATGGTGGCATGTGGGACAGCCCTGTGAGAAAGCCTCGAGGGAAAGCCACAGATCCCTTGATCCCCGCGACGGGAAGCGTGACACATCTGCTACACTGTCCCTGAGGTCACGGTCGTATGTCGAGAGTACCTGCCGCAACTCGAGAAAATCCAGGAGGTTCTCTGCTCCAGTCGAGATGAGGCCCATTTTCTCTGCGGCGTCTCGAGAGTAATCACAACTAAACTCCGGAACTTCCAAAGTGTCCTAAACACCCTTGCTAAAACTCAAGAAGTTCCCCGACATACCCGTCTCCACTCCAGAGGAAGCACGAGGGTCCGGCAACCGCCAGAGGAGCTCCGTTTCCTCCTCCAAGCTCGAGATGAGGGATCCTTCCCTGCTTCCTCGGGAAAGAATTCCCGACGTTTCGACGCATCTCAAGAGGAGGCGAGCTGCACAGGAAAGGCGAGAGGAACTCATGGGTCGTGCCACCATTCCAAGAGTCCCCCAGATGTCTCAGTCCATTCCAGAGGATCCTGTTTTCCCTGCACTGCTTCGACTTTCACGCTGAGGATCGACTCACACCTGGTGGCACGTGTGACAACCCTGTGGGAAAGCCTCGTGGGAAAGCCTCGAGGGAAAGCCACAGATCCCTTAATCCACGCGACGGGAAGCGTGACACTGCTGCTACAGCACGGGAGGAAAGCGCACGTGCATGCCCCTACTCGAGACGAGAACTGACTCCCCTGGGGAGACTCCAGAAATACCCCAAGATGCATGTCAGCCCTGGAGAGGAATCCTCAGGTTCCGGCCCCGACTCCACACAAGGTCTTAGGCCCTGGCATCGACGGGAGAGGAATAGCGACAGGACCTCTAGCAACTCACATGGGGACTGGCCTTTCCTGAGGTAACCAGAGCGGGTCCATGAGGTCCCCGTCGTAAGTCGAGAGCACCTGCCGCAACTCGGTAAAATCCAGGAGGTTCTCCCCTGCAGGTGAGATGAGGCCCGTTTCCACTGATGTGTCTCGAGGCTAATCACACGTGAACTCTGGAACTTCTAAAGAGTCATTCACAGTCATGCTGCAACTCAAGAAGTTCCTCGACATACCCGTCTCCACTCAAGAGGAAGCACGAGGGTCCCGGCCACATCCAGAGGAGCTCCGTTTCCGGCTCGTAGCTCGAGATGAGGGATCCTTTCCCTACTTGGTCGGGAAAGAATTCCGGGCATTCCCATCGCATCTCAAGAGGAGGCGCTCTCCAAAGGAAAGGGGAGAGGAACTGCAGGGTCGTGCCACCATTCCCAGAGTCCCCCGGATGTCTCATTCCATTCCAGGGAAACCTGTTTTCCCTGCACTGCCTCGACTTTCAAGGCGAGGATCGACTCACACCACAGTGGCACGTGGCACAGCCCTGTGGGAAGGCCTCGTGGGAAAGCCTCGTGGGAAAGCCTCGAGGGAAAGACACAGATCCCTTGATCCACGCGAAGGGAAGCGTGACACTGCTGCTTCAGCTCGGGAGGAAATCGCACGTGCATGCCCCCACTCGAGACGAGGACTGCCTCCACTAGGGAGACTCCATTAGTACCCCAAGATCCATGTCAGCACTGGAGAGGAATCCTCAGGTTCCGGCACTGACTCCACACAAGGTCTTAGGCCTGGGCATCGACGGGAGAGGAATCCCGAGAGGCCCCCGAGCAACACGCATGGGGACTGGCCTTTCCTGAGGCCACAAGAGCGGGTCACTGAGGTCCCCGTCGTAAGTCGAGAGCACCTGCCGCAACTCGAGAAAATCCAGAAGGTTCTCCCCTCCAGGCGAGATGAGGCCCATTTCCGCTGAGACGTCTCGAGGCTAATCACACCTAACCTCTGAAACTTCCAAAGGGTCCTTCACGTCCTTGCTGCAACTCAAGAAGTTCCCTGACATACCTGTCTCCACTCGAGAGGAAGCACGAGAGGCCTGCCCACATCCAGAGGAGCCCCGTTTCCGTCTCCAAGCTCGAGAGGAGGGATCCTTTCCCTGCGTTGTCGGGAAAGAATTCCCGGCGTTCCCATAGCGTCTCAAGAGGAGTCGCTCTCCACAGGAAAGGCGAGAGGAACTCCAGGGTGGTGCCACCATTCCCAGAGTCCCCCACATGTCTCAGTCCATTTCACGGAAACCTGTTTTCCCTGCATTGCCTTGGCTCTCAAGCCGAGGATCGACTCACACAACGGTGGCATGTGGGACAGCCCTTTGGGAAAGCCTCGTGGGAAAGCCTCGTGGGAAAGACTCAAGGGAAAGCCACAGATCCCTTACTCCACAAGAAGGGAAGCGAGATACTGCAGCTAGAGCTCGGGAGGTAAGCGCATGTGCATGCGCCCACTCGAGACGAGGACTGACTCCCCTGGGGAGACTCCAGAAGTACCCAAGATACATGTCAGCAAGGAGAGGAATCCTCAGGTTCCTGCACCGACTCCACACAAGGCCTTAGGCCCCGGCATCGACGGGAGTGAAATCCCGAGAGGCCCCCGAGCCACTCGCATGGGGACTGGCCTTCCTGAGGCCACCAGAGCGAGTCCCTGAGGTCCCCGTCATAAGTCGAGAGAACCTGCCACAACTCGAGAAAATCCAGGAGGTTCTTCCCTCCAGACGAGATGAGCCCCATTTCCGCAGAGGCGACTCGAGGCTAATCACACCTAACCTCTGGACCTTCCAAAGGGCCCTTCACACCCTTGCTGCAACTCAAGAAGTTCCCTGACATACCCGTCTCCACTCGACAGGAAGCGCGAGAGTCCCGCCCACATCCAGAGGAGCCCTGTTTCCGCCTCCTAGCTGGACAGGAGGGATCCTTTCCCTGCGTGTTCGGAAAAGAATTCCCGGCGTTCCCGTCACATATCAAGAGGGGGTGCTTCCACAGGAAAGGCGAGAGGAACTCCAGGGTCCTGTCACCATTCCCAGAGTCCCCCAGATGTCTCAGTCCATTCCAGGGAAGCCTGTTTCCCCGGCACTGCCTCGACTTTCAAACCGAGGATCGACTGACACCACAGTGGCACGTGGGACATCACTGGGGGAAAGCCTCGTTGGAAAGCCTGGTGGGAAAGCGTCGTGGGAAAGCCTCATGGGAAAGCCTCGTAGGGAAAGCCACAGATCCTATGATCCACGGGAAGGGAAGCGTGACACTGCTGCTACAGCTCGGGAGGAAAGCGCACGTGCATACCCCCAATGGAGACGAGGACTCACTCCCCTGGGGAGACTTCAGAAGTACCCCAAGAGCGTTGTCAGCACTGCAGAGGAATTCTCAGTTTCCGACACCGACTCCACACAAGGTCTTAGGGCCCGGCATCGATGGGAGAGGAATCCCGAGCGGCCCCCGAGCAAATCAGCATGGGGAGTGGTCTTTCCTGAGGCCACCAGAGCGGGTCCCTGAGGTCCCTGTCGTAAGTCGAAGAGCACCTGCCGCAACTCGAGAAAATCCAGGAGGTTCTGCCCTCCAGGCGAGATGAGGCCCATTTCGCTGAGGCGTCTAGAGGCTAATCACACCTAATCTCTGGAACTTCCAAAGGGTCCTTCACACCCTTGCTGCAACTCAAGAATTTCCATGACATACCCGTCTCCACTCGAGAGGAAGCACAAGAGCTCCGCTCACATCCAGAGGAGCCCCGGTGTCCGCCTCGTAGCTCGAGAGGAGGGATCCTTTCCCTGTGTGGTTGGGAATGAATTCCCGGCGTTTCCCGTCGCATCTCAAGATGAGGCGCTCTCCACAGGAAAGGCGAGAGGAACTCAAGGGTCGTGCCACCATTCGCAGAGTCCCCCAGATGTCTCAGTCCATTCCAGGGAAACCTGTTTTCTCTGCACTGCCTTGACTTTCTAGCCGAGGATCGACTCACACCACGGTGGCACGTGGGACAGCCCTGTGGCGAAAGCCTCGTGGGAAAGCCCCGTGGGAAAGCCTCGTGGGAAAGTCTCTAGGGAAAGCCACAGATCCCTTGATCCACGCGAAGGGAAGCGTGACACTGCTGCTACAGCTCTGGAGGAAATCGCACGTGCATGCCGCCCACTCGAGACTACGACTGACTCCCCTGGGGAGACTCCAGAAGTACCCCAAGATCCATGTCAGCACTGGAGAGGAATCCTCAAGTTCCGGCACCGAATTCACACAAGGTCGTAGGCCCCGGCATCGACGGGAGAGGAATAACCGAGAGGCCCCTGAGCAACGCGCATGTGGACTGGCCTTTACTGAGTCCACCAGAGCGGGTCCCTGAGGTCCCCGTCATAAGTCGAGAGCACCTGCCGCAACTCGAGAAAATCCAGGAGGTTCTCCCCTCCAGGCAAGATGAGGCCCATTTCCGCTGAGGCGTCTTGAGGCTAATCACACCTAACCTCTGGAACTTCCAAAGGGTCCTTCACACCATTGCTGCAACTCAAGAAGTTCTCCGACATACCCGTCTGCCACTCGAGAGGAAGCACGAGAGTACCACCCACATCCAGAGGAGCCCCATTTCTGCCTCTTAGCTCCGAGAGGTGGGATCCTTTCCGTGCGTTGTCTGGGAAAGAATTCACCGAGTTCCCGTCGCAATTCAAGAGGAGGCGCTCTCCACAGGAAAGGCGAGAGGAACTCCAGTGTCGTGCCACCATTCGCCAGAGTCCCCCAGATGTCTCAGTCCATTCCAGGGAAATCTGTTTTCCCTGCACTGCCTCGACTTTCAAGCCGAGGATCGACTCACACCACGGTGGCACGTGGGACAGCCCTGTGGGAAAGCTTCTGTGAAAGCCTCGTGTGAAAGCCTCGAGGGAAAGCCACAGATCCCTTGATCCACGCTGAAGGAAAGCGTGACATTGCTGCTACAGCTCGGGAGGAAAGCCCACGTGCATGCCTCCCCTCGAGACGAGGACTGACTCCCCTGGGGAGACCTCAGAAGTACCCCAAGATCCATGTCAGCACTGGAGAGGAATCCTTAGGTTCCGGCACCGACTCCACACAAGGTCTTAGGCCCCGGCATCGACAGGAGAGGAATCCCGAGAGGCCCCCGAGCAACTCGCATGGGGACTGGCCTTTCCTGAGGCCACCAGATCGGGTCCCTGAGGTCCCCGTCGTAAGTCGAGAGCACCTGACACAACTCGAGAAAATCCAGGATGTTCTCCCCTCCAGGCAAGATGAGGCCCATTTCCGCTGTGGGGTCTCGAGGCTAATCACATCTAACATCTGGAACTTCCAAAGGGTCCTTCCCACCCTTGCTGCAACTCAAGAAGTTCCCAGACATACCCGTCTCCACTTGAGAGGAAGCACGAGAGTCCCGCCCACATCCAAAGGAGCCCCGTTTCCGTCTCCTAGCTCGAGAGGAGGGATCCTTTCCCAGCGTGGTCGGGAAAGAATTCCCGGCGTTCCCGTTGCATCTCAACAGGAGGAGCTCTCCACAGGAAAGGCGAGAGGAACTCCAGGGTCGTGCCACCATTCCAGAGTCCCCTGGATGTCTCAGTCCATTCCAGGGAAAACTGTTTTCCCTGCACTGCCTCGACTTTCAAGCCGAGGATCGACTCACACCAGGGTTGCACGTGGGACAGCCCTGTGGGAAAGCCTCGTGGGAAAGCTTCGAGGGAAAGACACAGATCCCTTGATCCACGCGAAGGGAAGCGCGACACTGCTGCTACAGCTCGGGAGGAAAGCGCACGTGCATGCCCCCACTCGAGACGAGGACTGACTGCCCTGGGGAGAATCCAGAAGTACCCTCAAGATCCATGTCTGCACTGGAGAGGAATCCTCAGGTTCCGGCACTGAGTCCACACAAGGTCTTAGGCCCCAGCATCGACGGGAGAGGAATCCCGAGAGGCCCCGAGCTAACTCCCATGGGGACTGGCCTTTACTGAGGCCACCAGAACGGATCCCTGAGGCCCCTTCGTAAGTCGAGAGCACCTGCCGCAACTCGAGAAAATCCAGGAGGTTCTCCCCTCCAGACGAGCTGACGCCCATTTCCGCTGAGGCAAGTAGGGGGTAATCACACTTAAACTCTGGAACTTCCAAAGGGTCTTTCACACCCTTGCTGCAACTCAAGAAGTTCCCCGACATGCCCGTCTCCACTCTAGAGGAATGGGAGAGTCCCGCCCATATCCAGAGTGGCCCCGTTTCCGCCTGCTAGCTCGAGAGGAGGGTTCCTTTCCCTGCGTGGTCGGGAAAGAATTCCTAGCGTTCCCGTCGCATCTCAAGAGGAGGCGCTCTCCACAGGAAAGGCGAGAAGAACTCCAGGATCAGGCCCCATTCCCAGAGTCCCCAAGATGTCTCAGTCCATTCCAGGGAAACCTGTTTTCCCTGCGCTGCCTTGACTTTCAAGCCGAGGATCGACTCACACCACGGTGGCACATGGGACAGCCCTGTGGGAAAGCCTCGTGGGAAAGCCACAGATCCCTTGATCCTCGCGAAGGGAAGCGTGACACTGCTGCTACAGCTCGGGAGGAAAGCGCACGTGCATGCCCCCACTCGAGACGAGGACTGACTCCCCTGGGGAGACTCCAGAAGTACCCCAAGATCCATGTCAGCACTGGAGAGGAATCCTCAGGTTCCCGCACCGAATCCACACAAGGTCTTATGCCCGGGGTCCAGCCCCGGTGGATCCAGGGAATTCGAAGGGTGGACGGCCTTGGTGTGGAAAGACTTGTTTATTTATTAATGTAAGATTACATTAGGAAACTATAGTGTAGTAAGAAGATTAAGTGGAGGAAGAGTGCTGAATAGCTTGGTTTTCGCGGACGGCCAATAAAATTCCAGACAAGGAATTTGCACCACCTACGTTGGGCCACCGGCGCCCGCTTGAATATCTAAGGGTGCCTCGCCTTAAGCTCCCTTTCGTGCGGGTCTTAACAGCCAGGCCAAGTAAGTAGACCTGGCGAGCCTCCGCTCTCCAGGTGGAGATTCAGCCTGAAGTTATAGTAAAGAGCAGAGAGAAAGGAAAGGTAGAGAAGAAGAAAGAGGGAGAAAGACACAGGGGGAGCCAGAGTCCCAAGAAACCAGGCTGAGAGACTAGTTCGAGAAGCTGGTCCGAGAAACTGGCCCCCGGCCCCTGGCCTCCTCCTTTATTGTTCAGAAGGTCTTTTATACTTTTGATAATACATGGAGATCAATGGATAACACAAAATTATGTAGTGTTCACAACCCAGATTCTTTCTGTATATCATTTTGTATACAAAAGGTCTCAGGTAATTTACATTATCTTCTGGCCAAGAGGATTGTTAACACTTTTTGGCTCTCTTCCTTAATGAATGTTAATTTTGTTTCCCCTGAAGTGTTTTTCTTTAATCTGCATCTCCTTAAAGCACTAAAGTTACATCTCTATAGAACAAAGGTGCAGTGGGTTATAACAAAGAAGGTACTTAACTCAAAGATCTAATGTTGCTAATACCAGGTCTACTACTTGTTTTTCACATACCAACTATATCTAAAATAAAGGATATGAAAATTTGGCAGCAAGCATTGACCCAAAAAATGAAACTTTAATCAGTCCTATTCTAAAGATTCTGACTCCTCAGAAGCTCCTGCATTCCTAGGATGTTTTAAGCTTCCTGTGCCTCCTGCGGTCAGGAGGCCTCAAACAATCACAAGCGCAGCTGTACGAGTTCTACAGGCAGGCTAGAAAGCCATCAGAGGGTTTTTGGATTGAAACACTCTTTCAAATGCAGAAGACTAACGCCTGAATTGACTTTTTCCAGAAAAAGGTCAGAAGAGTGAAAAAGTAGAGCACAAAAAACCGACAGATTTTTGTTGGGGTACATGCTTAAAAATTTCCTAGAGGGGATCCCTGAAGTCTGAGCACGCCTTGCGTATGTCAGCTTCCTTCCTCATAACCTTGTCACGGGCGGGCTTCCTCACACTGGCTCCCGGCAGGCCTTAGGCCCCCGGCATCGACGGGAGAGGAATCCCGAGAGGCCCCGAGGAACTCGCTTGGGGACTGGCCTGTCCTGAGGCCACCAGAGCGGGTCCGAGTGAGGTCCCCGTCGTAAGTCGAGAGCACATACCCCAACTCGAGAAAATCCAGGAGGTTCTCCCCTCCAGGCGACATGAGGCCCATTTCCGCTGAGGCGTCTCGAGGCTAATCACACCTAAACTCTGGAACTTACAAAGGGTCTTTCACACCCTTGCCTGCAACTCAAGAAGTTCCCCGACATACCCGTCTCCACTCGAGAGGAATCACGAGAGTCCCGCGCCTCATCCAGAGGAGTCCCGTTTCCGCCTCCTAGCTAGAGAGGAGGGATCCTTCCCCTGCGTGGTCGGGAAAGAATTCCCGGCATTTCCGTCGCATCTCAAGAGGAGGCGCTCTCCACAGGAAAGGCGAGAGGAACTCCAGTGGTCGTGCCACCATTCCGAGATCCCCCAGATATCTCAGTCCATTCCAGGGAAACCTGTTTTCCCTGCACTGCCTCGACTTTCAAGCCGAAGATCGACTCACACCACGGTGGCACGTGGGACAGCCCTGTGGGAAAGCCTCCTGGGCAAGCCTGGAGGGAAACCACAGATCCCTTGATCCACGCGAAGGGAAGCGTGACACTGCTGGTACTCCTCGGGAGGAAAGCGCACGTGCATGCCGCAACTCGTGACGAGGACTGACTCCCCTGGGGAGACTCCAGAAGTACCCCAAAATCCCATGTCAGCACTGGAGAGGAATCCTAAGGTTCCGCCACCGACTCCACACAAGGTCTTAGGTCCCGGCATCGACAGGAGAGGAATCCCGAGAGGCTCCCTAGCAACTCGCATGGGACTGGCCTTTCCTGAGGCCACCAGAGCGGGTCCCTGTGGTCCCCGTCGTAAGTCGAGAGCACCTGCCGCAACTCGAGAAAATCCAGGAGGTTCTCCCCTCACAGGCGAGATGAGGCCCATTTCCGCTGAGGCGTCTGGAGGCAAATCACACCTAACCTCTGGAACTTCCAAAGGGTCCTTCACGCCCTTGCTGCAACTCTACAAGTTCCCCGACATGCCCATCTCCACTCGAGAGGAAGCACTAGAGTCAGGCCCACATCCAGAGGAGCCCCGTTTCCGCTCCTAGCTCGAGAGGAGGTATCCTTTCCCTTCGTGGTCGGGAGAGAATTCCCCGAGTTCCCGTCGCATCTCTAGAGGAGGCGCTCTCCAGAGGAAAGGCGAGAGGAACTCCAGGGTCGTGCCACCATTCCCAGAGCCCCCAGATGTCTCAGTCCATTCCAGGGAAACCTGTTTTCCCTGCACTGCCTCGACTTTCAAGCAAGGATCGAGACACCACGGTGGCACGTGGGACAGCCCTGTGGGAAAGCCTCGTGGGAAAGCCTCGTGGGAAAGCCTCGAGGGAAAGCCACAGATCCTTGATCCACGCGAAGGGAAGAGTGACACTGCTGCTACAGCTCGGGAGGAAAGCGCAAGTGCATGCCCCCACTAGAGACGAGGACGGACTCCCCGCGGGAGACTCCAGAAGTACCCAAGATCCATGTCAGCACTGGAGAGGAATCCTCAGGTTCCGGCACGGACTCCACACAAGGTCTTAGGCCCCGGCATCGACGGGGAGGAATCCCGAGAGGCCCCAGTGGAACTCGCATGGGGACTCTTCTTTCCTGAGGCCACCAGAGCGGGTCCCTGAGTTCCCCGTCGTAAGTCTAGAGCACCTGCGCAACTCGAGAAAATCCAGGAGGTTCTCCCCTCCAGGCGAGATGAGGCCCATTTCCGCTGAGGCGTCTCGAGGCTCATCACACCTAACCTCTGGAACTTCCAAAGGTCTATCACACCCTTGCTGCAAATCAAGAAGTTCCCCATTACCTGTCTCCACTCGAGAGGAAGCACGAGAGTCCCGCCTCATCCAGAGGAGCCCCGTTTCCGCCTCCTAGCTCGAGGGCAGGGATCCTTTCCCTGCGTGGACGGGAAAGAATTCCCGGCGTTCCCGTCGCATCTCAAGAGGAGGCGCTCTCCACAGGAAAAGCAAGAGGAATTCCAGGGTCGTGTCACCATTCCCAGAGTCCCCCAGATGTCTCAGTCCATTCCAGGGAAACCTGTTTTCCCTACACTGCCTCGACTTTCAACCCGAGGATCGACTCACAACACGGTGGAACATGGGACAGCCCTGTGGGAAAGCTCGTGGGAAAGCCTAGCGGGAAAGCCTCGAGGGAAAATCCACAGATGCCGTGGTCCAGGCGAACGGAAGCGCAACACTGCTGCTACAGCTGGGGAGGAAAGCACACGTGCATGTCCCACTCGAGACGAGGACTGACTCCCCTGGGGAGACTCCAGAAGTACCCCAAGATCCATGTCAGCACTGGAGAGCAATCCTCAGGTTCCGGCACCGACTCCACACGAGGTCTTATGCCCCGGCATCGACGAGAGAGGAATCCCGAGAGGCCCCGAGCAATTCGCATGGGGACTGGCCTTTCGTGAGGCCACCAGAGCGGGTCCCTGAGGTCCCGTCGTAAGCCGAGAGCGCCTGCCACAACTCAAGAAAATCCAGGAGTTTCTCCCTCCAGGCGAATGAGGCCCATTTCCACTGAGGTGTTTCGAGGCTAATCACACCTAACCTCTGAAAATTCCAAAACGGTCCTTCACGCCATTGCTGCAACTCAAGAAGTTCCCCGACATACCCGTCTCCACTCGAGAGGTAAGCACGACAGTCACGAACACATCAGAGGAGCCCAGTTTTCCGCTCCTAGCTCGAGAGGAGGGATCCTTACCTGCGTTTTCGGGAAAGAATTTCCCGGCGTTCCGTCGCATCTCAAGAGGAAGGCGCTCTCCCACAGGAAAGGCGAGAGGAACTCCAGGGTCGTGCCACCATTCCCAGAGTCCCCCAGAGGTCTCAGTCCATTCCAGGGAAACCTGTTTTCCATGCACTGCCATGACTTTCAAGCCGAGAACGACTCACACAAGGTGGCATTTGGGACAGCCGTGGTGGGAAACCCTCGTGGGAAAGCCTCGAGGGAAAGCCACAGATCCTTACTGCCCGCGAAGGGAAGCGCGACACTGCAGCTAGAGCTCAGGAGTAGAGCCCACCTGCATGGCCCCATTCGAGACGAGGACTGACTCCCGTGGGAGACTCCAGAAGTACCCCCCAAGGTGCCGGCAAACCTGAGGATCCTCTCCAGGTGCTTGACACTGGCAATCGT
>NW_017212637.1:0-16390 GCF_001704415.2 Capra hircus
TACCTTCCGGTTCGCGGTGGATCAACCGGGATCTGTGGCTTTCGCTCCGCAGGCCTTTCCCTTGAGGCTTTCCACGAGCTTCGCGCGGACCGATGCTTCTGGCCCCACGAGGCGGCTGTCCAACACGTGGTCCGACGCGTGGTGGTGGAGTCGTCCTCGGTTTGAAACCAGTCGAGGCCAGAGTGTCAGGGAAGAAGCAGGTCTTCGCCTGGAGGACTGAGACACATCTTGCGGGCAACAGCTGGGATGGTGCGCACGATACCGTTGGAGTTCCGTCTGCGCCTTTCATGTGGGATCGCCTCCCTTTAGATGCACGGGAACGCAGGGAATTCTTCCCGATGCACTGCAGGGAAAGGATCGGCGGCTCCTTCGAGCTATGAGGGCCGGAACGGGGCGTCCTCTTAGGGATGTGGCGCGGGACCTCCGGTGGTCTGCCTCTCAGGAGTGGAGACGGGTCCATGACTCGGCGATAGACTTCTTGAGTCTGGGCAGCAAGGGTGTGATGGACCCTTTGGAAGTTCGCAGGTGTTAGTATGGATTTTAGGCCCTCGAGACACCTCAGCGGAAATGTTGGCCTCATCTCGTCGCGCTCATCTCGCTGGAAGCCGAACCTCCTGGAATTTCTCGACGTGCGCTGGTGCTCTCGACTTACGACGGGGACCTCAGGGACCGCTCTGGTGGCCTCAGGAAAGGCCAGTCCCCTTGCAAGTTGCACGGGGGGCTCTTGGGATGCATCTCCCGTAGATGCTGGGGCCTAAGACTTGTGTGGAGTCAGTGCCGGAACCTGAAGCCCTCTCCAGTGCTGACATGGATCTTGGGTACTTCTGGAGTCTCCCAGGGGAGTCCGTCCTCGTCTCGAGTGGGAGCATGCACGTGCGCTTTCCTCCGAGCTGCAGCAGTGTCACGCTTCCCTTCGCGTGGATCAAGGTATCTGTGGCTTTCCCTCGAGGCTTTCCACGAGGTTTTCCCACGAGGCTTTCCCACAGGGCTCTCTCACATGGCCACCCGAGATGTGAGTCGATCCTCGGCTAGAAAGTCGAGGGCAGTGCAGGGAAATCAGGTTTCCCTGGAATGGACTAAGAGATCTGGGGGACTCTGGGAATGGTGGCACGACCCTGGAGTTCCTCTCGCCTTTCCTGTGGAGAGCGCCTCGTCTTGAGATGCGACGGGAACGCCGGGAATTCTTTCCCGACCACGCAGGATAAGGATCCCTCCTTTCGAGCTAGGAGGCAGAAACGGGGCTCCTCTGGATGTGGGCAGAACTCTCGTGCTTCCTCTCGAGTGGAAACGGGTATGTCGGGGAAACTTCTTGAGTGGCAGGCAAGGGTGTGAAGGACCGTTTGCACGTTCCAAAGGTTAGGTGGGATTAGCCTCGATACGCCTCAGTGGAAATGGGCCTCATCTCGCCTGGAGGGGAGAAGCTCCTGGATTTTCTCGAGTTGCAGCAGGTGCTCTCGACTTACGACGGGGACCTCAGGGACCCGCTCTGGTGGCCTCAGGAAAGGCAGGTCCCCATTCGAGTTGCTCGGGGGGCCTCTCGGGATTCCCCCTCACGTCGATGCCCGGGGACTAAGATCTTGTGTGGAGTCGGTGCCGGAACCTTACGATTCCCCTCCAGTGCTGACATGGATCTTGGGGTACTTCTGGAGTCTCCCCAGGGGATTCAGTCCTCGTCTCGAGTGGGGTCATGCACGTGCGCTTTCCTCCCGAGCTGTAGCAGCAGTGTCACACTTCCCTTCGCGTGGTTCAAGGGATCTGTGGACTTTCCCTTGAGGCTTTCCAACGAGGCTTTCCCACGAGGCTTTCCCATAGGGCTGTCCCACGTGCCACCGTGATGTGAGTCGATCCTCGGCTTGAAAGTCGAGGCAGTGCTGGGAAAACAGGTTTCCCCGGAATGGACTGAGACATCTGGAGGACTCTGGGAATGGTGGCACGACCCTGGAATTCCTCTCGCCTTTCCAGTGGAGAGCGCCTCCTCTTGAGATGCGACGGGAACGCCGGGAATTCTTTCCCGACCACGCAGGGAAAGGATCACTCCTCTCCAGCTAGGAGGCGGAAACGGGGCTCCTCTGGATGTGGGCGGGACCTCTCTTGCTTCCTCTCGAGTGGAGACGGGTATGTCATGGGAACTTCTTGAGTTGCAGCAAGGGTGTGAATTACCCTTTGGAAGTTCCAGATGTTAGGTGTGATTAGCCTCGAGAAGCCTCTGGGAAATGGGCCTCATCTCGCCTGGAGGGGAGTACCTCCTGAATTTTCACGAGTTGTGGCAGGTGCTCTCAAATTACGACGGGGAACACAGAGACCCGACTGGTGGCCTCAAGAAAGGCCAGTCCCCAATGCGAGTTGCTCGGGGGCCTCTTGTGATTCCCCGCCCGTTAATGCCAGGACCTAAGATCTTGGGTGGAGTTGGTGCCGGAACCTGAGGTTTCCTATCCAGTGCTGACATGGATCTTGGTGTACTTCTGGAGTGTCCCTAGGGGAGTCAGTCCTCGTCTCGAGTGGGGGCATGCACGTGCGCTTTCCTCCCGAGATGGGGCAGCAGTGTCATGCTTCCCGTCAGGTGGATCAAGGAATCAGTGGCTTTTCCTCGAAGCTTTTCCACAAGGCTTTCCCACGAGGCTTTTCCATAGGGCTGTCCCAAGTGCCAACGTGGTGTGAGTCGATCCTCGGCTTGAAAGTCGAGGCAGTGAAGGGAATACAGGTTTCCCTGGAATGTACTGAGACATCGGGGGACTCTCGGATTGGTGGCACGACCCTGGAGTTCCTCTCGCCTTTCCTGTAGAGAGGGCCTCCTCTTGAGACGCTATGGGAACACCGGGAATTCTTTCCCGACTACGCAGGGAAAGGATCCCTCCTCTCGAGCAAAGAGGCGGAAACGGGGTTCTTCTGGATGTGGGCGGGACTCTGGTGCTTCCTCTCGAGTGGAGACAGGTGTGTCGGGGAACTTCTTAAGTTGCAGCATGGGTGTGAAGGACCTTTGGAAATCCAGACTTTAGGTGTGATTAGCCTTGAGACGCCTCAGCGGAAATGGGCCTCATCTCACCTGGAGGGGAGAACCCACTGGAATTTCTCGAGTTGTGACAGGTGCTCTCAACTTACGACGGGGACCTGAGGGACCCGCTCTGGTGGCCTCAGGAAAGGCCAGTCCCCATGCAAGTTTCTCGGGGGCCTCTCGGGATTCCCCTCACGTCGATGCCGGGGGCCTAAGACCTTGTGTGGAGTCGGTGCCGGAACCTTAGAATTCCCCTCCAGTGCTGACATGGATCTTGGGGTACTCCTGGAGTCTCCCCAGGGGAGTCAGTCCTCGTCTCGAGTGGGGGCATGCACGTGCGCTTTCCTCCCGAGCTGTAGCAGCAGTGTCACGCTTACCGTGGCGGGGATCAAGGGATCTGTGGCTTTCCCTCGCGGCTTTCCCACAAGGTTTTCCCAAGAGGCTTTCCCACAGGGCTGTCCCAAGTGCCACCGTGGTGTGAGTCGATCTTCAGCTTGAAAGTCGAGGCAGTGCAGGGAAAACAGGTTTCCCTGGAATGGACTGAGACATCTGGGGGACTCTGGGAATGGTGGCACGACCCTGGAGTTCCTCTCGCCTTTCCTGTGGAGAGCGCCTCCACTGGAGATGCGACGGGAACGCCGGGAATTCTTTCCCGACCATGCAGGGAAAGGATCCCTCCTCTCGAGCTAGGAGGCGAAAACGGGGCTCCTCTGGATGTGTTCAGGACTCTCGTGCTTCCTCTTGAGTGGAGACGGGTATGTCGGGGAACTTGCTGAGTTCCAACAATGGTGTGAAGGACCCTTTGTAGGTTCCAGAGTTTAGGTGTGATAAGCCTCGAGACGCCTCAGCAGAATTGGGCTTCATCTCGCCTGGAGGGGAGAACCTCCTGGATTTTCTCGTGTTGGGGCAGCTCTTCTCGACTTACGACGGGGACCTCAGGGACCCGCTCTGGTGGCCTCAGGAAAGGCCAGTCCCCATGCGAGTAATACGGGGTTCTCTAGGTCCTCCTCTACCGTCGATGCCGGGGCCTAAGACCTTGTGTGGAGTCGGTGCCGGAACCTGAGGATTCCTCTCCAGTGCTGACTTGGATCTTGGGTACTTCTGGAGTCTCCCCAGGGGAGTCAGTCTTCGTCTTGTGTGGGGACATGCACGTGCGCTTTCCTCTTGAGCTGTAGCAGCAGTGTCACGCTTCCCTTCGCGGGGATCAAGGGATCTGTGTCTTTCCCTCGAGGCTTTCCCACCAGGCTTTCCCACGAGGCTTTCCCACAGGGCTGTCCCACGTGCCACCATTGTGTGAGTCGATCCTCGGCTTGAAAGTCGAGGCAGTGCAGGGAAAAAAGTTTTTCCTGGAATGGACTGAGACATCTGGGGGACTCTTGGAATGGTGGCCCGACCCTGGAGTTCCTCTCGCCTTTCCTGTGGAGAGCACCGCCTCTTGAAATGCGACGGCAACGCCGGGGATTCTTTCCCGAACACAGTGAAAGGATCCCTCCTCTCGAGATAGGATGTGGAAACGGGGCTCCTCTGGATGTGGGCAGAACTCTCGTGCTTCCTCTCGAGTGGAGACGGGTATGTCGGGGAACTTCTTGAGTTGCAGCAAGGGTGTGAAAGACCCTTTCGAAGTTCCAGAGTTTAGGTGTGATTAGCCTCGAGATGCCTCAGAGGAAATGGGCCTCATTTAGCCAGGAGGGGAGAACCTCCTGGATTTTCTCGAGTTGCAGCAGGTGCTCTCGACTTACGACGGGGACCTCAGGGACCCGCTCTGGTGGCCTCAGGAAAGGCCTGTCCCCATGCGAGTTGCTCGGGGACCTCACGGGATTCCTCTCCCGTCTATGCCGGGGCCTAAGATCTTGTGTGGAGTCGGTGCCGGAACCTGAGCATTCCTCTCCAGTGCTGACATGGATCTTCGGGTACTTCTGCAGTCTCCCCAGTGGAGTCAGTGCTCGTCTCCAGCGGGGGCGTGCACGTGCCCTTTCCTCCCGATCTGAAGCGCGGTGTCGCGCTTCCCTTCGCGTGGATCAAGGGATCTGTGGCTTTCCCTCGAGGCTTTACCATGAGGCTTTCCTACGAGGCTTTCCCACGAGGCTTTCCCACAGGGCTGTTCCACGTGCCACCGTGGTGTGAGTCGATCCTCGGCTTAAAAGTCGAGGCAGTGCAGGGAAAACAGGTTTCCCTGGAATGGACTGAGACATCTGGGGGACTCTGGGAATGTGGCACGACCCTGGAGTTCCTCTCGCCTTTCCTGTGGAGAGCGCCTCCACTTGAGATGCGACGGGAACGCCGGGAATTCTTTCCCGAACACGCAGGGAAAGGATCCCTCCTCTCAGGCTAGGAGGCAGAAACGGGGCTCCTCTGGATGTGGGCGGGACTCTCGTGCTTCCGCTCAAGTGGAGACGGGTATGTCGGGGAACTTCTTGAGTTGCAGCAAGGGTGTGAAGGACCCTTTGGAAGTTCCAGATGTTAGAATTGATTAGCCTCGAGACGCCTCAGCGGAAATGGGCCTCATCTCGCCTGGAGCGAGAATCTCCTGTATTTTCTAGAGTTGCGGCAGGTGCTCTCAACTTACGACGGGGACCTCAGGGACACGCTCTAGTGGCCTCAGAAAAGGCCAGTCCCCATGCGAGTTGCTCGGGGGCCTCTCGGGATTCCTCTCCCGTCGATGCCCGGGCCTAAGATCTTGTGTGGAGTCGGTGCCGGAACCTGAGGATTCCTCTCCAGTGCTGACATGGATCTTGGGGTACTTCTGGAGTCTCCCCAGGGGAGTCAGTCCTCGTCTCGAGTGGGGGCATGCACATGCGCTTTCCTCCCGAGCTGTAGCAGCAGTGTCACGCTTCCCTTCGCGTGGATCAAGGGATCTATGGCTTTCCAAGGAGGCTTTCCCACGAGGTTTTCCCACGAGGCTTTACCACAATGCTTTTCCACGTGCCACCGTGGTGTGAGTCGATCCTCGTCTTGAAATCGAGGCAGTGCTGGGAAAACAGGTTTTCCTGGAATGGACTGAGACAGCTGGGGGACTCTGGGAATGGTGGCACGACCCTGGAGTTCCTCTCGTCTTTCCTGTGGAGAGCGAGTCCTCTTGAGATGCGACGGAAATGCCGGGAATTTTTTCCCGACCACGCAGGGAAAGGATCCCTCCTCTCGATCTGGGAGGCGGAAACAGGGCTTCTCTGGATGTGGGCGGGACTCTCGTGATTCCTTTCGAGTGGAGACGGGTATGTCGGGGAACTTCTTGAGTTGCAGTAAGGGTGTGAAGGACCCTTTGGAAGTTCCAGAGGTTAGGTGTGATTAGCCTCGAGACGCCTCAGTGGAAATGGGCCTCATCTCGCCTGGATGGGAGAACCTCCTGGATTTTCTCGAGTTGCGGCAGGTGCTCTCGAGTTACGACGGAGACCTCAGGGACCCGCTCTGGTGACCTCAGGAAAGGCCAGTCCCCATGCGAGGTACTAGGGGGCCTCTCAGTTTTCCTCTCCCGTCGAGGCCGGGGCCTAAGACCTTGTGTGGAGTCGGGACCGGACCTGAGGATTCCTCTCCAGTGCCTACATGGATCTTGACGTACTTCTGGAGTCTCCCAAGCTTGCGTCAGTCCTCGGCTCGAGTGGGGTCATGCACGTGCGCTTTCCTCCCGAGAGGTAGCAGCAGTGTCACGCTTCCCTTCTCGTGGATCAAGGAATCTGTGGCTCTCCCTGGAGTCTTTCCCATGAGGCTTTCCCACAGGGCTATTCCACTTGCCACCATGGTGTGAGTCGATCCTCGGCGTGAAAGTCGAACCAGTGCAGGGAAAACAGGAACCTCCTTCCCCACAGTAGGGGATACACTGTCCCCTTGGGCGGGTATCTCCAGGGCACTCGCGCTGGGGGGTTGCCCGCGGAGGTGCGGGCCTCAGGCTCCACGTGAGAAAAGCCCCAAATGGCATTAGCTGCCAGTCCAGACGCTGGCCCCTCAGGTCTCTGGCCGGAGCCTTGGGCTCCAGGCAACTCAAAGCCCTCGGGGGTGGCACTCTGGGACTGCTGTAGGGAAAGGATGCCAAGAGCCCACGGAGGAGTTGGGGAGGGGGCATGGGGGAAACGGAGGCGAAGACAGCGAGGGATCTAGGTGGAGGCGCTGGAGAGAGCATCTGGTGTCCCGGAATGCCTCGGAGGAGCCAGCGGGGGACAGTCGAGGACCAGGGACCTGTGGAATGTGAAAAGGAGGGAAATCTCAGAGCAAGGCAGGCTGGGAAAGGGGGCGTTGGTGGCCAATTCAAAGGGACCTAGGGGCGTTTCCTGGGCGGTGAGTTCCCTTGGCACTGCTGAGGGCCCCTGATTGATCCACTCGGGGTTGAACCCACCCCCCGCTGCGAGGGAGGGCCACAAACCAAAGCCCCCGAACTACCCGCCCACCCCAACGGGGATCTTGGCGGTCCAGGGCTCAGCCGTGCCCGGGAAAAGCCCACTCGCTCCACGGGACTCCGTCCAGGGTCTCTGCTTGGAAAGAGGCCAGGGGCGGCCCCCTCCATCTACCCACCCAAACCCTATTGACGTCAGTGGTGGCGGAGACGCCTCCCGTTCTCCAGAGTCCTAAGCTGCTGGGTCCCCGCCCACTCGGCCAGCAGTCTGCAGCGTGCCCGTGTGCCTCTCCCACCATGGCTTGGTTCGGCTCCTCCAGCACCTCAAGCGGTACGTTTGCCCTCGGTCCCTGTGGTCGGATCACATCTCAGGGGATTTGTGGGTGGCCTGGGCAAGGGCTCTCGGCCAATGTGTTGACCCCCCTCCCACCCGAGAACGGCTGGGACCCATCGGCCAGGCCCCGGTTTCCGAGGCGTCAGGTGTGCCCAAATTCGGAGGGCGTGGCATCGTTCGTTCATCTTGCTCCTTTGGCACACACATGGCTTCTCCGTTCTCTTTTCTGGGAAGACAGTGTTGTTTCAGGGGGCGTGCTGCGGGGGGCGGGGGCCGGGGTTGCGGGGTGGTGGGAGCGGGTGCTGTGCTGGGATGAGGCCCTTTATCCTCACATCTTCATGTGGGAATGGGAGTCGGGGAGCTCTGTGGCCTTGCTGCCTTCAGTGGCTTCCTCTGCACAGGGGCCTAGTGGCTTCTGCCTTTTGTCAGGCGTTACGGGGTTTGGGCGTCGCTTTGGTGGCCTTGGCCTTTGCCTTGGCCTGGGCCTTGGCCTTGCCCTTAGGCGTTGCCGTTGCCCTTGCCTTGGTCTTGGGCTTGACCTTGCCCTGCCCTTGAACTTGAACTTGAACTTGACCTTGACCTTGAACTTGAACTTGAACTTGGGCTTGACCTTGACCTTGAACTTGAACTTGACCTTGACCTTGAACTTGAACTTCAACTTCAACTTGAACTTGACCTTGAACTTGAACTTGAACTTGACTTTGAACTTGAACTTGAACTTGACTTTGAACTTGAACTTGAACTTGACCTTGAACTTGAACTTAATCTTGACCTTGACATTGAACTTGAACTTGACCTTGACCTTGAACTTGAACTTGACCTTGAACTTCAACTTGAACTTGTCCTTGACCTTGAACTTCAACTTAAACTTGAACTTGACCTTGACCTTGAACTTCACTTTGAACTTGACCTTGACCTTGACCTTAACCCTGAACTTGACCTTGACCTTGAACTTGAAGTTGACCTTGAACTTGAACTTCAACTTGATCTTGAGCTTGAACTTGAACTTGACCTTGAACTTGAACTTGACCTTGAAGTTGAACTTGACCTTGACCTTGACCAACAACGGGAGACCTCGAGATTTGCTCAGAGCACCGGAGGTCCAGAAGCAGGGCCCTGTATCTCCCCTTCCCTTTGTGATCTTTGCAAAGACATTCCTAGCTGATAGCGGGAGTGCCCCTGAAGAAGCAAGCAGTGGGAGTGTGTTTGACACGACTGTGTGCCTTCCTGGCCTCAGCTCCACAAGGGGCCTTTCCTCTCGAAGTAGGCCCCATGTCCCCTTGGGGAGGGTGTCATGCCTCTTTTCTCCTCACTGCCAAAGGGTGGAGCCAAGCTTGCTCTGTCAGAGGTACAAAACAGCAATTGATTGGATTTTCAAGCTCTTGCTAGGCTGCACCCTTTCAGGGCCCACTTTACTGAAACAGGTGCTCTGTGGCCCCTGGTTGGGTATGCAGGTTGACAAACAGGGTGAGATCCTGTCCAAGCCAAGAATTTTCCTGAAAGACCTAGGCTCACTAGAGCTCTCCTCCAGAGCAAAGGGGATAGAGGAGATGTATGGAGGAGTCTTTGCCTTTCCCTGTGAGTGTGGGGCTACTCCCTACGGCCCCAAGCTCAGGGATAACTGCCTCTAAGAAAGGAATGGCAAGAAGCGCTATTCTTGGAGGTTGGGACAGGGAGTTCGCAGCATGTGGGGAAAGAAAGACTTCTTCGGGGAAGAAGAGGCCACCACCGGGGGTGTGTTTGCAAGCCTCTATTTGGAAGGAACAGGTTTGCTTATACATCTCAAGACCTCCAGATCTGCTCAGAGGACTGAAGTTCCAGAGACAGGGCCATGTATCTCCCCTTCCCTTTGAGATCCTTGCAAAGACATTCCTAGCAGATCGTGGGAGTGCCCATGAAGAAGCAAGCAGCGGAGAGTGTGCTTGACATCACTGGCTGCCTACCTGGGCTCAGCTCCTCAAGGGGCCTTTCTCTCCTGGTAGGCCCTATGTCCCCTTTGGGAGAGGGTGGTGCCCTCTTCCCTCCACACTGCCAAAGGGTGGAGGTGGAGCAAACTCGTTCTCTCCGAGGTAAAAAAAAAAAAAAAACAAATTGGATGGATTTTTAAGCTCTTGCTATGCTGCACCCCTCCAGGACCCACTCGAGCAAAACAGGTGCCTGTGGCCCCTAGGTCGGGTATGCAGGTTCACACACTGGGTGGGATCCCGTCAAAGCCAAGAATTTTCCTGACAGACCTAGGCTCACTAGAGCTCTCCTCCAGAGGAAAGGGGACAGAAAAGACGTGTGTGTGGAGGTGGCTCTGCCTTTCCAGGTCCCAATCTCAGGGATAACTGCCCCTAAGAAAGGAACTGCTGCTGCTGCTGCTGCTGCTAAGTTGCTTCAGTCGTGTTCGACTCTGTGCGACGCCATAGACGGTAGCCCACTAGGCTCCCCCGTCCCTGGGATTCTCCAGGCAAGAACAGTAAGTGGGTTGCCATTGCCTTCTCCAATGCATGAAAGTGAAAATGAAAGTGCAGTCGCTCAGTCGCGTCCGACCCTCAGCGACCCCACGGACTGCAGCCTACCAGGCTTCTCCGTCCATAGGATTTTCTGAAAGGAACTGCAAGAAGCGCTTTTCCAGGAGGCTGGGAAAGGGAGTTCGCAGGATGTGGGGAAAGAGAGCCTCCTTCGGGGAAGAATAGGCGGCCACTTGTTTTGTGTTGCAAACCTCTATTTGGAAGGAACAGGTTAGCTTATACAAAGGGAGACCTCCAGATCTGCTCAGAGGACCAAAGTTGCAGAGGCAGGTCGGTGTATTTTCCCTTCACTTTGCGATCCTTGCAAAGACATTCCTTGCTGATAGATGATTCAGCAAGGGCCTTTGAGACTGTTGTTTTCTTTCCTAGGTTCAAAGATTCCTTCAGTTCCTAATATAGATATCCTAGAAATTATCTGACATCCGTGAAAATCTGATATGTCCTGGTCAAATGCTGTCAGTTATAATTCCAGTTATCATATTAAAGCATTTCAAGTCGCAGCAGTGACCAGATTACATTGTCAATTTCTATTTAATCAGGTTTTAACCATGTCCTCTATGGTTTCACACTGATGCCTTTGCAGAAATACTGCTACTTCAAGATATATGGAATATACTTTTTTTAAGCTTACCGATAATTTGTTTGTTTGTTTGTTTGTCTTCTGGTAAGCTGGTACCAGATGGAATTTAGTCTCCTCTCTAGGTTAAGAGAACAAAGTTTTCTTAGAATGCAATTTTTGATAACAGACTATGGATTTCTTTACCTTTCATTGATTTATAATTGTTTTCATCATCTGTTTTTTTACTTCGGTAAAGTAAATAAGCCTTATTTAAGATTTTGGTACATGTAGGATGGACTAAGCTTTCCCCACTCTTGCAAGTTCCCTTAACCCTTCAGATTCTTCTCGTGGGACCAAGATCTCACTTTCCTCCAGAGGGACAATCCAAGCTTTTTATTAGTTGATCTGCCCCTGACATCAGAGTCCATTTGAGCACGAGTTGGCCTATAATTTAGGCATGAAACTATGACTACATAAAGAAAAGGTGACTTTATGATTCAGGGATGGCCATGATATGCCTTGCACTTCAGAGAAAATGGGTTAAAATGATTTTTTTTTCTTCAAAACTGCACAGCCAGTTCTTTCAGCATATGCAATTGAAAACATCTAGTCATTAGGTCAGTTTTCATTCCAATCCCAAAGAAAGGCAATGACAAAGAATATTCAAGCTGCTGCACAATTGCACTCATCTCACACACTAGTAAAGTAATGCTCAAAATTCTCCAAGTTCACATGAACTGTGAACTTCCAAATGTTCAAGAGGGATTTAAAACATGCAGAGAAACCAGAGATCAAACTGCCAACATCCACTGGATCATTGAAAAAGCAAGAGAGTTCCAGAAAAAAAGACATCTATTTCTGCTTTATTGACTATGCCAAAGCCTTTGACTGTGTGGATCACAATAAACTGGGAAAAATTCTGAAAGAGATGGGAATACCAGACCACCTGACCTGTCTCTTGAGAAACCTGTATGCAGGTCAGGAAGAAACAGTTCGAACTGGACATGGAACAACAGACTGGTTCTAACTAGGAAAAGGAATATGTCAAGGCTCTATATTGTCACCCTGCTTATTTAACTTATATGCAAACTACATCATGAGAAACACTGGGCTGGAGGAAGCACATGCTGGAATCCAGATTGCTGGGAGAAATATCAATAATCTCAGATATGCAGATGACACCACCCTTATGGCAGAAAGTGAAGAAGAACTAAAGAGTCTCCAGATGAAAGTGAAAGAGGAGAGTGAAAAAGTTAGCTTAAAGCTCAGCATTCAGAAAACTAAAATCATTGCATCAAGTCTCATCACTTCATGGCAAATAGATGGGAAAACAGAGGTCAGGAGTTCCAGAGGTCAAGTGTGATTAGCCTCGAGACACCTCAGTGGAAACGGGCCTCATCTCGCCTGCAGGGGAGAACCTCCTGGATTTTACCGAGTTGCGGCAGGTGCTCTTGACTTACGACGGGGACCTCATGGACCCACTCTGGTGACCTCAGGAAAGGCCAGTCCCCATGCGAGTTGCTAGAGGGTCTGTCGCTGTTCCTCTCCCGTCGATGCCAGGGCCTAAGACCTTGTGTGGAGTCGGGGCCGGAACCTGAGGATTCCTCTCCAGGGCTGACATGCATTTTGGGGTATTTCTGGATTCTCCCCAGGGGAGTCAGTTCTCGTGTCGAGTAGGGGCATGCACGTGCGCTTTCCTCCCTTGCTGTAGCAGCAGTGTCACGCTTCCCGTCGCGTGGATGAAGGGATCTGTGGCTTTCCCTCGAGGCTGTCCCACGAGGCTTTCCCACAGGGCTGTCCCACGTGTCACCGTGGTGTGAGTCGATCCTCGGCATGAAAGTCGAGGCAGTGCTGGGAAAACAGGTTTCCCTGGAATGGACTGAGACATCTGGGGGACTCGTTGAATGGTGGCACGACCCTGGAGTTCCTCTCGCCTTTCCTATGGAGAGCGCCTCCACTTGAGATGCGTCGGGAACGCCGGGAATTTTTTCCCGACCACGCAGGGAAAGGATCCCTCCTCTCGAGCTAGGAGGCAGAAACGGGGCCCCTCTGGATGAGGGCGGGGCACTCGTGCTTCCTCTCGAGTGGAGACGGGTATGTCGGGGAACTTCTTGAGTTGCAGCAAGGTTGTGAAAGACCCCTTGGAAGTTCCAGAGGTTAGATGTGATTAGCCTCGAGACGCCTCAGCGGAAATGGGCCTCGTCTCGCCTGGAGGGGAGAACCTCCTGGATTTTCTCGAGTTGCGGCAGGTGCTCTCGACTTACGACGGGGACCTCAGGACCAGACTGGTGGCTTCAAGAAAGGCCAGTCCCCATGTGCGTTGCTCGGGGGCCTCTTGGGATTACTCTCCTGTCGATGCCGGTGCCTAAGACCTTGTGTGGAGTCGGTGACGGAACCTGAGGATTCCTCTCCAGTGCTGACATGGATCTTGGGGTACTTCTGGAGTCTCCCAGGGGAGTCAGTCCTCGTCTCGAGTGGGGGCATGCACGTGCGCTTTCCTCCCGAGCTGTAGCAGCAGTGTCACGCTTCCCTTTGCGTGGATCATGCGATCTGTGGCTTTCCCTCGAGGCTTTCCCATGAGGCTTTCCCACGAGGCTTTCCCACAGGGCTGTCCCACGTGCCACCGTGGTGTGAGTCAATCCTCGGCTTGAAAGTCGAGGCAGTGCAAGGAAAACAGGTTTCCCTCGAATGGACTGAGACATCTGGGGGACTCTGGGAAAGGTGGCACGACCCTGGAGTTCCTCTCGCCCTCCTGTGGAGAGCGCCTCTTCTTGAAATGCGACGGGAACGCCGGGAATTCTTTCCCGTCCACGCAGGGAAAGGATTCCTCCTCTCGAGCTAGGAGGCGGAAACGGGGCTCCTCTGGATGTGGGCAGAACTCTCGTGCTTCCTCTCGAGTGGACACGGGTATGTCGGGGAATTTCCTGAGTTGCAGCAAGGGTGTGAAGGACCCTTTGGAAGTTCCAGAGGTTAGGTGTGATTAGCCTCGAGACGCCTCAGCGGAAATGGGCCTCATCTCGCCTGGAGGGGAGAACCTCCTGGATTTTCTCCAGTTGCGGCAGGTGTTCTCGACTTACGACGGGAACCTCAGGGACCCGCTCTGGTGGCCTTAGGAAAGGCCAGTCCCCATGCGAGTTGCTCGGGGGCCTCTTGGGATTCCTCTCCCTTCGATGCCAGGGCCTAAGACCTTGTGTGGAGTCGGTACCGAAACCTGAGGATTCGTCTCCAGTGCTGACATGGATCTTGGGGTACTTCTGCAGTCTCCCCAGGGGAGTCAGTCCTTGTCTCGAGTGGGGGCATGCACGTGCGCTTTCCTCCCGAGCTGTAGCAGCAGTTTCGCGCTTCCCCTGGCGTGGATCAAGGGATCTGTGGCTTTCCCTCGAGGCTTTCCCTTGAGGTTTTCCCACGAGGCTTTCCCACGAGGCTTTCCCACAGGGCTGTCTCACGTGCCACCGTGGTGTGAGTCAATCCTCCTCTTGAAAGTCGAGGCAGTGCAGGGAAAACAGGTTTCCCTGGAATGGACTGAGATATCTGGGGGTCTCTGGGAATGGTGGCATGAACCTGGAAATCCTCTCGCCTTTCATGTGGAGAGCGCCTCCGCTTGAGATGCGACGGGAACGCAGGGAATTCTATCCCGACCTCGCAGGGAAAGGATCCCTCCTCTCGAGCTAGGAGGCGGAAACGGGGCTCCTCAGGATGTGGGGGGAACTTTCGTGCTTCCTCTCGAGTGGAGACTGGTATGTCGGGGAACTTCTTGAGTTGCAGCAGGGTGTGAAGGACCTTCTGGAGTCTCTCCAGGGGAGTCAGTCCTCGTCTCGAGTGGGGGCACGCACGTGCGCTTTCCTCCCGAGCTGTAGCAGCAGTGGCGCTCTTCCCTTCGCGTGGATCAAGGGATCTGTGGCTTTCAATTGAGGCTTTCCCACGAGCCTTTCCCAGGAGGCTTTCTCACAGGGCTCTCCCACCTGCCACCGTGGTATGAGTCGATCCTCGGCTGGAAAGTCGAGGCAGTGCACGGAAAACAGGTTTCCCTGGAATGGACTGAGACATCTGGGGGACTCTGGGAATGGTGGCACGACCCTGGAGTTCCTCTCGCCTTTCCTGTGGAGAGCGCCTCCTCTTGAGATGCGACGGGAACGCGGGAATTCTTTCCCGACCACGCAGGGAAAGGATCCCTCCTCTCGAGCTAGAAGCCGGAAACGGGGCTACTCTGGATGTGGGCAGAACTCTCGTGCTTCCACTAGAGTGGAGACGGGTATGTCGGGGAACTTCTTGATTTGCAGCAAGGGTGTGGATGACTCTTTGGAAGTTCTAAAGGTTAGGTGTGTTTAGCCTCGAGACGCCTCAGCGGAAATGGGCCTCATTTCGCCTAGACGGGGGAACCTTCTGGATTTTCTCGAGTTGCAGCAGGTGCTCTCGACTTATGTCGGGGACCTCAGGGACCTGCTCTGGTGGCCTCAGGAAAGGCCAGTCCCCAAGCAAGTTGCTCGGGGGGCCTCTAGAGATTCCTCTCCCGTCGATGCCGGGGCCTAAGACCCTGTGTGGAGTCGGTGCCGGAACCTGAGGATTGCTCTCCAGGGCTGATATCGATATTGGGGTACTTCTGGAGTCTCCCCAGGGGAGTCAGTCCTCGTCTCGAGTGGGGGCATGCACCTGCTCTTTCCTCCCGAGCTGTAGCAGCAGTGTCACGCTTCCCGTCGCGTGGATCATGGGATCAGCGACTTTCCCTCGAGGCTTTCCCATGAGGCTTTCCCAAGAGGCTTACCCACAGGGCTGTTCCACGTGCCACCGTGGTGTGAGTCGATCCTCGGTTTGAAAGTCGAGGCAGTGCAGGGAAAACAGCTTACCCTGGCATGGACTGAGACATTTGCGGGACACTGGGAATGGTCGCACTACCCTGGAGTTCCTCTCGCCTTTCCTGTGGGAGTGCTCCCTTTAGATGCGACGGGAACGCCGGGAATTCTTTCCCGATCACGCAGGGAAAGGATCCCTCCTCTCCAGCTATGAGGCGGAATCGGGGCTCCTCTGGATGTGAGCGGGACTCTGGTGGCTTCCTCTCGAGTGGAGACGGGTATGTCGGGGAACTTCTTGAGTTGCAGCAAGGGTGTGAAGGACCCTTTGGAAGTTCCAGGTGTTAGAGCTGTTTAGCCTCGAGACGCCTCAGCGGAAATGGGCCTCATCTCGCCTGGGAGGGGAGAACCTCCTGGATTTTGTCGAGTTTCGGCAGGTGCTCTCGACCTACGACGGGGACCTCAGGGACCCGCTCTGCTGGCCTCAGAAAAAGGCCAGTCCCCATCCGAGTTGCTCGCGGGCCTCTCGGGATTCCTCTCCCGTCGATGCCGGGCCTAAGATCTTTTGTGGAGTGGGTGCCGGAACCTGAGGATTCCTCTCCAGTGCTGATATGGATCTTGGGTACTTCTGGAGTCTCCCCAGGGGAGTCAGTCCTCGTGTCGAGTGGGGGCATGCACGTGCGCTTTCCTCCCCGAGCTGTAGCAGCAGTGACGCGCTTCCCTTCGCGTGGATCAAGGGATCTGTGGCTTTCCCTCGAGGCTTTCCCACTAGGCTTTCCCACAGGGCTGTCCACGTGCCACCGTGGTGTGAGTCGATCCTCGGCTTGAAAGTCGAGGCAGTGCAGGGAAAACAGGTTTCCCTGGAATGGACTGAGACA
>NW_017212638.1:0-16390 GCF_001704415.2 Capra hircus
CCACATCCAGAGGAGCCACTTTTCCGCCTCCTAGCTCGAGAGGAGGGATCCTTTCCCTGTGTGTTCGGGAAAGAAATCCCGCCGTTCCCGTCGCATCTCAAGAGGAGGCGCTCTCCACAGGAAAGGCGAGAGGAACTCCAGGGTCGTGCCACCATTCCCAGAGTCCCCAGTGTCTCAGTCCATTCCAGAAACCTGTTTTCCCTGCACTGCCTCGACTTTCAAGCCGAGGATCGACTCACACCACGGTGGCACGTGGGACACCCTGTGGGAAAGCTCGTGGGAAAGCCTCTGGGAAGCTCAAGGGAAGCCACAGATCCCTTGATCCACGCGAAGGAAGCGTGACACTGCTGCTACAGCTCGGAAGGAAAGCAGCACGTGCATGCCCCCACTCGAGACGAGGACTGACTCCCCTGGGGAGACTCCAGAAGTACCTCCAAGATCCATGTCAGCACTGGAGAGGAATACCTCAGGTTCTGGCACCGACTCCACACAAGGATCTTAGGCCCCGGCATCGACGGGAGAGGAATCCCGAGAGGCCCCGAGCAACTGGCATGGGGACTGGCCTTTCCTGAGGCCACCAGGGAGCGGGTCCCTGAGGTCCCCGTCGTAAGTCGAGAGCACCTGCCGCAACTCGAGAAAATCCAGGAGGTTCTCCCCTCCAGGCGAGATGAGGCCCATTTCCGCTGAGGCGTCTCCGAGGCTAATCACACCTAACCTCTGGAACTTCCAAAGGGTCCTTCACACACCTTGCTGCAACTCAAGAAGTTCCCGACATATCTCCGTCTCCACTCGAGAGGAAGCACGAGAGTCCCGCCACACATCCAGAGGAGCCCCCTTTTCCGCCTCCTAGCTCAGAGAGGAGGGATCCTTTCCCTGCGTGGTCGGGAAAGAATTCCCGGCATTCCCGTCGCATCTCAAGACGAGGCGCTCTCCACAGGAAAGGCAAGAGGAACTCCAGGGTGTCGTGCCACATTCCCATGAGTCCCCCAGATGTCTCAGTCCATTCCAGGGAAACCTGTTTTCCCTGCACTGCCTCGACTTTCAAGCCGAGGATCGACTCACACCACGGATGGCACGTGGGACAGCCCTGTGGGAAAGCCTCGTGGGAAAGCCTCGTGGGAAAGCCTCGAGGAAAGCCACAGATCCCTTGATCCACGCGAAGGGAAGCGTGACACTTGCTGCTACAGCTCGGGAGGAAAGCGCACGTGCATGCCCCTCACTCGAGACGAGGACTGACTCCGCTGGGGAGACTCCAGAAGTACCCCAAGATCCATGTCAGCACTGGAGAGGAATCCTCAGGTTCCGGCACCGACTCCACACAAGTTGCTTAGGCCCCGGCATCGACGGGAGAGGAATCCGAGAGGCCCCCGAGCAACTCGCATGGGGACTGGCCTTTCCTGAGGCCACCAGAGCGGGTCCCTGAGGTCCCCGTCGTAAGTCGAGAGCACCTGCCGCAACTCGAGAAAATCCAGGAGGTTCTCCCCTCCAGGCGAGATGAGGCCCATTGTCCGCTGAGGCGTCTCGAGGCTAATCACACCTAAACTCTGGAACTTCCAAAGGGTCCTTCACACCCTTGCTGCAACTCAAGAAGTTCCCCGACATACCCGTCTCCACTCGAGAGGAAGCACGAGAGTCCCGCCCACATCCAGAGGAGCCCCTGTTTCCGCCTCCTAGCTCGAGAGGAGGGATCCTTTCCCTGCGTGGTCGGGAAAGAATTCCCGGCGTTCCCAGTCGCATCTCAAGAGGAGGCGCTCTCCACAGGAAAGGCGAGAGGAACTCCAGGGTCGTGCCACCATTCCCAGAGTCCCCCAGATGTCTCAGTCCATTCCAGGGAAACCTGTTTTCCCTGCACTGCCTCGACTTTCAAGCGAGGATCGACTCACACCACGGTGGCACGTGGACAGCCCTGTGGGAAAGCCTCGTGGGAAAGCCTCGTGGGAAAGCCTCGAGGGAAAAGCCACAGATCCCTTGATCCACGCGAAGGGAAGGCATGACACTGCTGCTACAGCTCGGGAGGAAAGCGCACGTGCATGCCCCCACTCGAGACGAGGACTGACTCCCTGGGAGACTCCAGAAGTATCCCAAGATCCATGTCAGCACTGGAGAGGAATCTCAGGTTCGGCACCGACTCACACAAGATCTTAGGGCCCGGCATCGACGGGAGAGGAATCCTGAGATGGCCCCGAGCAACTCGCATGGGGACTGGCCTTTCCTGAGGCCACCAGAGCGGGTCCCTGAGGTCGCCGTCGTAAGTCGACAGCACCTACCGCATCTCGATGAAAATCCAGGAGGTTCTCCCCTCCAGGCGAGATGAGTCCCATTGTGCTGAGGCGTCTCGAGGCTAATCACACCTAAACCTCTGGAACTTCCAAAGGGTCCTTCACACCTTCTGCAACTCAAGAAGTTGCCCAGACATACCCGTCTCCACTCGAGAGGAAGCACGAGAGTCCCGCCGACATCCAGAGGAGCCCCGTTTCCGCCTCCTAGCTCGAGAGGAGGGATCCTTTCCCTGCGTGGTCGGCAAAGAATTCCAGGGTTCCAGTCGCATCTCAAGAGGAGGCGCTCCCACAGGAAAGGCGAGAGGAACCCAGGGTCGTGCCACATTCCCAGAGTCCCCAGATGTCTCAGTCCATTTCCAGGGAAACCTGTTTTCCCTGCACTGCCTCGGACTTTCAAGCCGAGGATCGACTCACACCACGGTGGTCACGTGGGACAGCCCTGTGGGAAAGCCTCGTGGGAAAGCCTCGTGGGAAAGCCTCGAGGGAAAGACCACAGATCCCTTGATCCACGCGAAGGGAAGCGTGACACTGCTGCTACAGCTCGGGAGGAAAGCGCACGTGCATGCCCCACTCGAGACGAGGACTGACTCCCCTGGGGAGACTCCAGAAGTACCCCAAGATCCATGTCAGCACTGGAGAGGAATCCTCAGGTTCCGGCACTGACTCCACACAAGGTCTTAGGACCCAGCATCAACGGGAGAGGAATCCCGAGAGGCCCCGAGCAACTCGCATGGGGACTGGCCTTTCCTGAGGCCACCAGAGCGGGTCCCTGAGGTCCCCGTCGTAAGTCGAGAGAACCTGCCACAACCAGAGAAACTCCAGGTGGTTCTCCCCTCCAGGCGAGATGAGGCCCATTTCACCTGAGGCGTTTCGAGGCTAATCACACCTAAACCTCTGGAACTTACAAAGGTTCCCTCACATCCCTTACTGCAACTCAAGAAGTTACCCGGCATACCCGTCTCCACTCGAGAGGAAGCACGAGAGTCCCGCCCATATCCAGAGGAGCCCCGTTTCCCCCTCATAGCTCGAGAGAAGTGATCCTTTCCCTGCGTGGTCGGGAAACGAATTCCTGGCATTCCCGTCGCATCTCAAGAGGAGGCGCTCTCCACAGGAAAGGAGAGAGGAACTCCAGGGTCGTGCCACCATACCCAGAGTCCCCCAGATGTCTCAGTCCATTCCAGGGAAACCTGTTTTCCCTGCACTGCCTTCGACTTTCAAGCCGAGGATCGACTCACACCACGGTGGCACGTGGGACAGCCCTGTGAGGAAAGCCTCGTGGGAAAGCCTCGTGGGAAAGCCACAGATTCCCTTGATCCACGCGAAGGGAAGCGCGACACTGCTGCTACAGCTCGGAAGGAAAGCGCACGTGCATGCCCCCACTCGAGACGAAGGACTGACTCCCCTGGGAGACTCCAGAAGTACCCCAAGATCCATGTCAGCACTGGAGAGGAATCCTCAGGTTCCGGCACCGACTCCACACAAGATCTTAGGCCCGGCATCGACGGGAGAGGAATCACGAGAGGCCCCGAGCAACTCGCATGGGGACTGGCCTTTCCTGAGGCCACCAGAGCGGGTCCCTGAGGTCCCCGTCGTAAGTCGAGAGCACCTGCCGCAACTCGAGAAAATCCAGGAGGTTCTCCCCTCCAGGCGAGATGAGGCCCATTTCCGCTGAGGCGTCTCGAGGCTAATCACATCCTAACATCTGGAACTTCCAAAGGGTCCTTCACACCCTTGCTGCAACTCAAGAAGTTCCCCGATCATACCCGTCTCCACTCGAGAGGAAGCACGAGAGTCCCGCCCACATCCAGAGGAGCCCCGTTTCCTGCCTCCTAGCTCGAGAGGAGGGATCCTTTCCCTGCGTGGTCGGGAAAGAATTCCCGGCGTTCCCGTCGGCATCTCAAGAGGAGGCGCTCTCCACAGGAAAGGCGAGAGGAACTCCAGGGTCGTGCCACCATTCCCAGAGTCCCCAGATGTCTCAGTCCATTCCAGGGAAAACTGTTTTCCCTGCACTGCCTCGACTTTCAAGCCGAGGATCGACTCACACCACGGTGGCTACGTGGGACAGCCCTGTGGGAAAGCCTCGTGGGAAATGCCTGTGGGGAAAGCCTCGAGGGAAAGCCACAGATCCCTTGATCCACGCGAAGGGAAGCGCGACACTGCTGCTACAGCTCGGAGGAAAGCGCACGTGCATGCCCCCACTCGAGACGAGGACTGACTCCCCTGGGGAGACTCCAGAAGTACCCCAAGATACCATGTCAGCACTGGAGAGGAATCCTCAGGTTCCGGCACCGACTCCACACAAGATCTTAGGCCCCGGCATCGACAGGAGAGGAATCCCGAGAGGCCCCGAGCAACTCGCATGGGGACTGGCCTTTCCTGAGGCCACCAGAGCGGGTCCTGAACGGTCCCCGTCGTAAGTCGAGAGCACCTGCCGCAACTCGAGAAAACTCCAGGAGGTTCTCCCCTCCAGGCGAGATGAGGCCCATTTCCGCTTGAGGCGTCTCGAGGCTAATCACACCTAACCTCTGGAACTTCCAAAGGGTCCTTCACACCCTTGCTGCAAACTCAAGAAGTTCCCCGACATACCCGTCTCCACTCGAGAGGAAGCACGAGAGTCCCGCCCACATCCAGAGGAGCCCCTGTTTCCGCCTCCTAGCTCGAGAGGAGGGATCCTTTCCCTGCGTGGTCGGGAAAGAATTCCCGGCTGTTCCAGTCGCATCTCAAGAGGAGGCGCTCTCCACAGAAAGGCGAGAGGAACTCCAGGGTCGTGCCACCATTCCCAGAGTCCCCCAGATGTCTTCAGTCCATTCCAGGGAAACCTGTTTTCCCTGCACTGCCTCGACTTTCAAGCCGAGGATCGACTCACACCACAGTGGCACGTGGGACAGCCCTGTGGGAAAGCCTCGTGGGAAATGCCTCGTGGGAAAGCCTCAAGCGGAAAGCCACAGATCCCTTGATCCACGCCGAAGGGAAGCGTGACACTGCTGCTACAGCTCGGGAGGAAAGCGCACGTGCATGCCCCCACTCGAGACGAGGACTGACTCCCCTGGGGAGACTCCAGAAGTACCCCAAGATCCATGTCAGCACTGGAGAGGAATCCTCAGGTTCCGGCACCGACTCCACACAAGAGTCTTAGGCCCCGGCATTCGACGGGAGAGGAATCCCGAGAGGTCCCTCGAGCAACTCGGCATGGGGACTGGCCTTTCCTGAGTCCACCAGAGCGGGTCCTGAGGTCCCCGTCGTAAGTCGAGAGCACCTGCCGCAACTCGAGAAAATCCAGGAGGTTCTCCCCTCCAGGCGAGATGAGGCCCATTTCCGCATCGAGGCGTCTCGAGGCTAATCACACCTAACCTCTGGAACTTCCAAAGGGTCCTTCACACCGCTTGCTGCAACTCAAGAAGTTCCCCGACATACCCGTCTCCACTCGAGAGGAAGCTCGAGAGTCCCGCCCACATCCAGAGGAGCCCCATTTCAGCCTCATAGCTCCAGAGGAGGGATCCTTTCCCTGCGTGGTCGGGAAAGAATTCCCGGCGTTTCCATCGCATTCTCAAGAGGAGGCGCTCTCCACAGGAAAGGCGAGAGGAACTCCAGGGTCGTGCCACCATTTCCCAGAGTCCCCCAGATGTCTCAGTCCATTCCAGGGAAACCTGTTTTCCCTGCACTGCCTCGACTTTCAAGCCGAGGATCGACTCACACCACAGTGGCACGTGGGACAGCCCTGTGGGAAAGCCTCGTGGGAAAGCCTCGTGGGAAAGCCTCGAGGGAAAGCCACAGATCCCTTGATACCACGCGAAGGGAAGGCGTGACACTGCTGCTACAGCTCGGAGAGGAAAGGGCACGTGCATGCACCCACTCGAGACGAGGGACTGACTCCCCTGGGGAGACTCCAGAAGTACCCCAAGATCCATGTCAGCACTGGAGAGGAATCCTCAGGTTCCGGCACCGACTCCACACAAGATCTTAGGCCCCGGCATTCGACGGGAGCAGGAATCCCGAGAGGCCCCGAGCAACTCGCATGGGGACTGGCCTTTACCTGAGGCCACCAGAGCGGGTCCATGAGGTCCCCGTCGCTAAGTCGAGCGCACCTGCCGCAACTCGAGAAAATCCAGGAGGTTCTCCCCTCCAGGCGAGATGAGGCCCATTTCCTGCATGAGGCGTCTCGAGGCTAATCACACCTAACCTCTGGAACTTCCAAAGGGTCCTTCACACCCTTGCTGCAAACTCAAGAAGTTCCCCGACATACCCGTCTCCACTCCGAGAGGAAGCTCGAGAGTCCCGCCCACATCCAGAGGAGCCCCATTTCTGCCTCATAGCTCCAGAGGAGGGATTCCTTTCCCTGCGTGGTCGGGAAAGAATTCCCGGCGTTTCCAACGGCATTCTCAAGAGGAGGCGCTCTGCCACAGGAAAGGCGAGAGGAACTCCAGTGGTCGTGCCACCATTCGCAGAGTCCCCCAGATGTCTCAGTCCATTCCAGGGAAACCTGTTCTTCCCTGCACTGCCTCGACTTTCAAGCCGTAGGATCGACTCACAACCGACGGTGGCACGTGGGACAGCCCTGTGGGAAAGCCTCGTGGGAAAGCCTCGTGGGAAAGCCTCGAGGGAAAGCCACAGATCCCTTGATCCACGGCGAAGGGAAGAGTGACACTGCTGCTACAGTTCGGAGGAAAGGGCACGTGCATGCCCCCTCTCGAGACGAGGACTGACTCCCCTGGGGAGACTCCAGAAGTACCCCAAGATCCATGTCAGCACTGATGAGGAATCCTCAGGTTCCGGCACCGACTCCACACAAGATCTTAGGCCCGGCATCGACAGGAGAGGAATCCCGAGAGGCCCCGAGCAACTCGCATGGGGACTGGCCTTTCCTGAGGCCACCAGAGCGGGTCCCTGAGGTCCCCGTCGTAAGTCGAGAGCACCTGCCGCAACTCGAGAAAATCCAGGAGGTTCTCCCCTCCAGGCGAGATGAGGCCCATTTCCGCTGAGGCGTCTCGAGGCTAATCACACCTAACTCTGGAACTTCCAAAGGGTCCTTCACACCCTTGCTGCAACTCAAGAAGTTCCCCGACATACCCTGTCTCCACTCGAGAGGAAGCACGAGAGTCCCGCCACATCCAGAGGAGCCCCGTTTCCGCCTCCTAGCTCGAGAGGAGGGATCCTTTCCCTGCGTGGTCGGACAAGAATTCCCGGCGTTCCCGTCACATCTCAAGAGGAGGCGCTCTCCACAGGAAAGGCGAGAGGAACTCCAGGGTCGTGCCACCATTCCCAGAGTCCCCCAGATGTCTCAGTCCATTCCAGGGAAACTGTTTTCCCTGCACTGCCTCGACTTTCAAGCCGAGGATCGACTCACCACTGGACGTGGGACAGCCTGTGGGAAGCCTCGTGGAAAGCCTCGTGGGAAAGCCTCGAGGGAAAGCCACAGATCCCTTGATCCACGCGAAGGGAAGCGTGACACTGCTGCTACAGCTCGGGAGGAAAGGGAACGTGCATGCCCCCACTCGAGACGAGGACTGACTCCCCTGGGGAGACTCCAGAAGTACCCCAAGATCCATGTCAGCACTGGAGAGGATTCCTCAGGTTCCGGCACCGACTCCACACAAGATCTTTGGCCCCGGCATCGATGGGAGAGGAATCCCGAGAGTCCCCCGAGCAACTCGCATGGGGACTGGCCTTTCCTGAGGCCACCAGAGCGGGTCCCTGAGGTCCTCATCATAAGTCGAGAGCACCTGCCGCAACTCGAGAAAATCCAGGAGGTTCTCCCCTCCAGGCGAGATGAGGCCCATTTCCGCTGAGGCGTCTGGAGGCTAATCACACCTAACCTCTGGAACTTCCAAAGTGTCCTTCACACCCTTGCTGCAACTCAAGAAGTTCCCCGACATACCCGTCTCCACTCGAGAGGAAGCACGAGAGTCCCGCCCACATCCAGAGGAGCCCCGTTTCCGCCTCCTAGCTCGAGAGGAGGGATCTTTTCGCTGCGTGGTCGGGAAAGAATTCCCGGCGTTCCCCTCGCATCTCAAGAGGAGGCGCTCCCACAGGAAAGGCGAGAGGAACTCCAGGGTCGTGCCACATTCCCAGAGTCCCCCAGATGTCTCAGTCCAATTCCAGGGAAACCTGTTTTCCCTGCACTGCGTCGACTTTCAAGCCGAGGATCGACTCACACCACGGTGGCACGTGGGACATCCCTGTGGGAAAGCCTCATGGGAAAGCCTCTTCGGAAAGCCTCGATGGAAAGCCCCTGATCCCTTGTTCCACGGGAAGGGAAGCGTGACATTGCTGCTACAGCTCAGGAGGAAAGCGCACGTGCCTGCCCCCACTCGAGAGAAGGACTGACTCCACTGAGGAGACTCCAGAAGTACCCCAAGGTCCATGTCAGCACTGGAGAGGAATGCTCAGGTTCCGGCACCGACTCCACACAAGATCTTAGGACCCGGCATCGACGGGAGAGGAATCCCGAGAGGTCCCCGAGCAACTCGCATGGGGACTGGCCTTTCCTGAGGCCCCAGAGCGGGTCCCTGAGGTCCCCGTCGCAATTCGAGAGCACCTGCCGCAACTCCGAGAAAATCCAGGAGGTTCTCCCCTCCAGGCGAGATGAGGCCCATTTGTGCGGAGGCGTTTCGAGGCTAATCACACCTAACCTCTGGAACTTCCAAAGGGTCCTTCACACCCTTGCTGCAACTCAAGAAGTTCCCCGACATACCCGTCTCCACTCGAGAGGAAGCACGAGAGTCCGCCCACATCCAGAGGAGCCCTGTTTCCGCCTCCTAGCTCGATAGGAGGGATCCTTTCCCTGCGTGGTCGGGAAAGAATTCCCTGGCGTTCCCGTCGCATCTCAAGAGGAGGCGCTCTCCACAGGAAAGGCGAGACGAACTCCAGGGTCGTGCCACCATTCCCAGAGTCCACCAGATGTCTCAGTCCATTCCACGGAAACCTGTTTTCCCCGCACTGCCTCGACGTTCAAGCCGAGGATCGACTCACACCACGGTGGCACGTGGGACAGCCCTGTGGAAACCCTCGAGGGAAAGCCTTGAGGGAAAGCCTCAGACCACTTGATCCATGCGAAGGGAAGCGTGACACTGCTGCTCGAGCTCGGGAGGAAAGTGCACGTGCATGCCCCCGCACGAGACGAGGACTGACTCCTCTGGGGAGACTCCAGAAGTACCCCAAATCCATGTCAGCACTGCAGAGGAATCCGCAGGTTCCGGCACCGACTCCACACAAGGACTTAGGCCCCAGCATCAACGGGAGAGGAATCCCGAGAGACCACCGAGCAACGCGCATGGGGACGGGCCTTTCCTGAGGCCACCAGAGCCGGTCCCTGAGGTCCCCGTCGTAAGTCGAGAGCACCTGCCGCAACTCGAGAAAATCCAGGAGGTTCTCCCCTCCAGGCGAGATGAGGCCCATTTCCGCTGAGGCGTATCGAGGTTAATCACACCTAACCTCTGGAACTTCCAAAGGCTCCTTCACACCCTGGCTGCATCTCAAGAAGTTCCCGGACATACCCGTCTCCACTCGAGAGGAAGCACGAGAGTCCCGCCCACATCCAGAGGAGCCCCGTTTCCGCCTCATAGCTCGAGAGCAGGGATTCTTTCCCTGCGTGGTGGGGAAAGAATTCCCGGAGTTCCTGTTGCATCTCAAGAGGAGGCGGTCTCCACAGGAAAGTCGAGAGAAACTCCAGAGTCGTGCCACCATTCCAAGAGTCCCCCAGATGTCTCAGTCCATTCCAGGGAAACCTGTTTTCCCTGCACTACCTCGACTTTCAAGCCGAGGATCGACTCACATTACGGTGACACGTGGGACAGCCCTGTGGGAAAGCCTCGTGGGAAAGCCTCGAGGGAAAGCCACAGATCCCTGGATCCACGCGAAGGCAAGCGTGACACTGCTGCTACAGCTCGGGAGGAAAGCGCACGTGCATGCCCCCACTCGAGACGGGGACTGACTCCCCTGGGGAGACTCCAGAAGTACCCCAAGATCCATGTCAGCACTGGAGAGGAATCCTCATTTTCCGGCACCGACTCCACACAAGGTCTTAGGCCATGGTATCGACGGGAGAGGAATCCCGAGAGGCCCCTGAGCAACTCGCATGGGGACTGGCCTTTCCTAAGGCCACCAGAGCGGGTCCCTGAGGTCCCCGTCGTAAGTCGAGAGCAGCTGCCGCAACTTGAGAAAATCCAGGCGGTACTCCCCTCCAGGCGAGATGAGTCCCATTTCCAATGAGGCGTCTCAAGGCTAATCCCACCTAACCTCTGGAACTTCCAAAGGCTCCTTCACACCCTGGCTGCATCTCAAGAAGTTCCCGGACATACCCGTCTCCACTCGAGAGGAAGCACGAGAGTCCCGCCCACATCCAGAGGAGCCACGTTTCCGCCTCATAGCTCGAGAGGAGGGATTCTTTCCCTATATGGTGGGGAAAGAATTCCCGGCGTTCCTGTTGCATCTCAAGAGGAGGCGGTCTCCACAGGAAAGTCGAGAGAAACTCCAGAGTCGTGCCACCATTCCCAGAGTCCCCCAGATGTCTCAGTCCATTCCAGGGAAACCTGATTTCCCTGCACTGCCCCGAATTTCTATCCGAGGATCGACTCACACCACGATGGTACGTGGGACAGCCCCGTGGGAAAGCCTCGAGGGAAAGCCTCGAGGGAAAGCCAAATATCCCTTGATCCACGCGAAGGGAAGCGTTGCACTGCTGCTACAGCTCGGGAGGAAAGCGCACGTTCATTCCCCCACACAAGACGACGACTAACTCCCCTGGGGAGACTCCAGAAGTACCCCAAGATCCATGTCAGCACTGGAGAGGTAACCTCAGGTTCCGGAACCGACTCCACACAGGGTCTTAGGCCCCGGCATCGACGGGAGAGGAATCCCGAGAGGCCCCCGAGCAACTCGCATGGGGACTGGCCTTTCCTGAGGCCACCAGAGCGGGTCCCTGAGGTCCCCGTCGTAAGGCGAGAGCACCTGCCGCAACTTGAGTACATCCAGGAGGTTCTCCCCTCCAGGCGAGATGAGGCCCATTTCTGCTGAGGCGTCTCGAGGCTAATCACACCTAACCTTTGGAACTTCCATAGGACCCTTCACACCCTTGCTGCAACTCAAGAAGTTCCCCGACATACCCGTCTCCACTCGAGAGGAAGCACGAGAGTCCCGCCCACATCCAGAGGATCCCCGTTTCCGCCTCCTGCGTGGTCGGGAAAGAATTCCCGGCGTTCCTGTCGCATCTCAAGAGGAGGCGCTCTCCACAGGAAAGGCGAGAGGAACTCCAGGGTCGTGCCACCATTCCCAGAGTCCCCCAGATGTCTCAGTCCATTTCAGGGAAACCTGATTTCCCTGCACTGCCTCGAAATTCTAGCCGAGGATCGACTCACACCACGATGGCACGTGGGACAGCCCTGTGGGAAAGCCTCGTGGGAAAGCCTCGAGGGAAAGCCACAGATCCCTTGATCCACGCGAAAGGAAGCGTTGCACTGCTGCTACAGCTCGGGAGGGAGGTGCACGTTCATGCCCCCACACAAGAGGACGACTAACTCCCCTGGGGAGACTCCAGAAGTACCCCAAGATCCATGTCAGCACTGGAGAGGAAACCTCAGGTTCCGGCACCGACTCCACACAGGGTCTTAGGCCCCGGCATCGACGGGAGAGGAATCCCGAGAGGCCCCCGAGCAACTTGCATGGGGACTGGCCTTTCCTGAGGCCACCAGAGCGGGTCCCTGAGGTCCCCGTAGTAAGTCAAGAGCACCTGCCGAAACTCGAGAAAATCCAGGAGGTTCTCCCCTCCAGGCGAGATGAGGCCCTTTTCCTCTGAGGCGTCTCGAGGCTAACCATACCTAACATCTGGAACTTCCAAAGCGTCCTTCACACCCTTGCTGCAACTCAAGAAGTTCTCCGACATACCTGACTCCACTCGAGAGGAAGCACGAGAATCCCGCCCACATCCAGAGGAGCCCCGTTTCCGCCTCATACCTCGAGGTCAGGTATCCTTTCCCTGCATGTTCGGGAAAGAATTCCCGGTGTTCCCGTCGCATCTCATGAGGAGGCGCTCTCCACAGGAAAGGCGGAGCAACTCCAGGGTCGTGCCACCATTCCAAGAGTCCCCCAGATATCTCAGTCTGCCGGGGTCCAGCCCCGCTGGATCCAGGGAATTCGACGGATGGACGGCGTTGTCGTGGAAAGTCTTTTTTATTTATTAACGTAAGATTAGATTAAGAAATTATAGTGTAGTAAGAAGATTAACTGGAGGAAAAGGGCTGAATAGCTTGGTTTACGTGGAAGACCAATAAAATTCCAGACAAGGAATTTTCACCATCTATGTTGGGCCACCAGCCCCTGCTTGAATATCTAAGGGTGCCTCGCCTTAAGCTCCCTTTCGTGCAGGTCTTAACAGCCAGGCAAGTAAGTAGAGCTGGCGAGCCTCCGCGCCCTGGTGGTGATTCAGCCTGAAGTTAAAGTAAAAAGCAGAGAGAAGGAAAGGGAGAGAAGAAGAAAGAGAGAAAAAGACACGGGGGGAGCCTGAGTCCCAAGAAACCAGGCCGAGAGACTAGTTTGAGAAACTGGTCCGAGAAACTGGCCCCATCCTTTATTGTTCATAAAGCCTTTTATACTTTTGATAAAACATGGAGTTCAATGGGTAACACAAAATTATGTAGCGTTCGCACCCCAGACTCTTTCTGTACATCATTTTGTATACAAAAGGTCTCTGGTGATTTACATTATCTTCTGGCCAAGAGGCTTGTTAAACACTTTTTGGCTCTCTTCCTTAATGAATGTTAATTTTGTTTCCTCTGAAGTGTTTTTCTTTAATCTGCATTTCCTTAAAGCATTAAAGTTACATCTCTATAGAACAAAGGTGCAGTGGGTTATAACAAAGAAGGTACTTAACTCAAAGATCTAATGTTGCTAATACCAGGTCTACTACTTGTTTTTTTAATATACCAACTCTATCTAAAAATAAAGGATATGAAAATTTAGCAGCAAGCATTGACCCAAAAAATGAAACTTTTAATCAGTCCTATTATAAAGATTTTGACTCCTCGGATGCCCCTACATTCCTAGGATGTTTTAAGCTTCCTGTGCCTCCTGGGGAAAGGAGGCCTCAAACAATCACATGCCCAGCTGTACGAGTCCTGCAGGCAGGCTAGAAAGCATTCAGAGGGGTTTTTGGATTGAAACACTCTTTCAAATGCAGAAGACTAAAGCCCTGAATTGACTTTTTCCAGAAAATGTCAGAAGAGTGGAAAAGCAGAGCAAAAAAGCCGGCAGATTTTTGTTGGGGTACATGCGTAGGAACTTCCAGAGGGGTCCCTGAAGTCTGAACACACCATGCCTATGTCAGCTTTCTTCCTCATGACGTTATCACGGGCGGGAGTCCTCATACTGGCTCCCAGCATCAGTCCAATTCAGAGGAACCTGTTTTCCCTGCACTGCCTCAACTTTCACGCTGAGGATCAACTCACACCACGGTGGCACGAGGGAAAGCCCTGTGAGAAAGCCTCGTGGGAAAGCCTCCAGGGAAAGCCACAGATCCCTTGATCCACACGACGGGAAGCGTGACCCTGCTGCTACAGCTCGGGAGGAAAGCACACGTGCGTGCCCTCACTTGAGAGGAGGATTGACTCTCCAGGGGAGACTCCAGAAGAACCCCAATATCCATGTCAGCACTGCAGAGGAAACGTCAGGTTCCGGCCCCGAATCCACACAAGTTGTTCGGCCCGGGCATCAACAGGAGAGTTATCAAGAGAAGCCCCCCAGCATCTGGCATGGGGACTGGCCTTTGATGAAGCCACCAGAGCGGGTCCCTGAGGTCCCCGTCGTAAGTCGGGAGCACCTGCCGCAACTCGTGAAAATCCAGGAGGTTCTCCCCTCCAGGCGAGATGAGGCCCATTTCCAATGAGGTGTCTCGAGGCTAATTACATCTAATCTCTGGAACTTCCAAAGGGTCCTTCACACCCTTGCTGCAACTCAAGAAGTTCCCCGACATTCCCATCTCCACTCGAGAGGAAACACGAGGGTCCTGCCCACATCCAGAGTAGCCCCGTTTCATCCTCCTAGCTAGAGATGAGGGATCCTTTCCCTGCTTGGTCGGGAAAGAACTTCCGGCATTCCCGTCGCATCTCAGGTTGAGGCGCTCTCCAGAGGAAGGGAGAGAGGAACTCCATGGTCGTGCCACCATTCCAAGCGTCCCCAGATGTCTCAGTCCATTCCAGAGGATCTTGTTTTTACAGAGTGCTTAAACTTTCATGCCGAGGATCGCCTCACACCAAGGTGGCACGGGGGACAGCCCTGTGGGAAAGCCTCGTGGGAAATCCTCTAGGAAAAGCCTAGAGGAAAAGCCAAGGATCCATTGATCCACGCGACGGGAAGCATGACACTGCTGCTACAGCTCGGGAGGAAGGAGCATGCGCATGCCCCCACTCGAGACGAGGACTGATTCCCCTTGGGAGACTTCAGAAGTATCCCAAAAACATGTCAGCACTGGAGAGGAATACTCAGGTTCTGGCCCCCACTCCACCGAAGGTCTTGGGCCCCGGCATCTACCGGTGAGGAATCCCGAGAGGCCCTCTAGCAACTCGCATGGGGACTGGTCTTCCTAAGGCCAACAGAACGGGTCCCTGAGGTCCCCGTCGTAAGTCGAGAGCATCTGCCACAACTCGGGAAAATGAAGGAGATTCTCCCCTTCAGGCGAGATGAGGCCCATTTCCACTGAGACGTCTCGAGGCTAATCACACCTAACCTCTGGAACTTCCAAAGGGTCTTTCACACCCTTGTTACAACTCAAGAAGATCCAGGAGAGACCCGTCGCCACTACATAGGAATCACCAGGGTACCACCCACATCCAGAGGAGCCCCAATTCCCCCTCCTAGCTCAATGTGAGGGATGCTTTCCCTGATTGGCTGGGAAAGAATTCCTGTCGAACCTGTCGCATCTCAAGAGGAGGCACGCTCCACAAGAAAGGTGAGTGGAACTCCAGGGTCGTTCCACCATTCCAAGAGTCCCCCAGATGTCTCAGTCCTTTCCAGAGGAACTTGTTTACCCTGCACTGCCTCGACGTTCACGCGGAGGACCGACTCACACGATGGTGGCACGTGGGACAGCCCTGTGGGAAAGCCTCGTGGGAAAGCCTCGTGGGAAAGCCTCGAGGGAAAACAAGAAACCCCTTGATCAACCCAACGGGAAAATTGACTCTGCTCCTAATGCTCGGGAGAAAAGCGCACGTGCATGCCCCCATTGGAGACGAAGATGACTCCCCTGTGGAGACTCCAGTAGTACCCCAAGATCGATGTCAGCACTGGAGAGGAAACCTCAGGTTCGGGCACCGACTCCAAACAAGGTCTTAGGCCCCGTCATCAACCGGAGAGGAATCCCGAGAGGCCCCTTAGCAACTCGCAAGTGGACTGGCATTTCCTGAGCGGACCAGAGCGGGTTACATAAGTCCCGGTCGTAACTGGAGAGCACCTGCTGAAACTCGATAAAATCCAGGAGGTTCTCCCCTGCAGGCGAGATGAGGCCCATTTCTGCTGAGGCGTCTCGAGTCTAATCACACCTAAACTCTGGAACTTCCAAAGGGTCCTTCACACCCTTGCTGCAACTCAAGAAGTTCCCCGACATACCCGTCTCCACACGAGAGGAAGCACCAGAGACCCGCCCACATCCAGAGGAGCCCCGTTTCCGCCTCCTAGCTCGAGAGGAGGGATCCTTTCCCTGCGTAGTCAGGAAAGAATTCCTGGCGTTCCTGGCGCATCTCAAGAGGAGGCGCTCTCCACAGGAAAGGCGAGAGAAACTCCAGGGTCGTGCCACCATTCCCAGAGTCCCCCAGATGTCTCAGTCCATTCCAGGGAACCCTGATTTCCCTGCACTGCCTCGAATTTCTAGCCGAGGATCGACTCACACCACGATGGCACGTGGGACAGCCCTGTGGGAAAGCCTCGTGGGAAAGCCACGAGGGAAAGCCACAGATCCCTTGATCCATGCAAAGGGAAGCGTGACACTGCTGCTACAGCTCGGGAGGAAAGCGCACGTTCATGCCCCCACACAAGACGACGACTAACTCCCCTGGGGGAGACTCCAGAAGTACCCCAAGATCCATGTCCACACTGGAGAGGAATCCTCAGGTTTCTGGCACCGGACT